>NC_142519.1:58059112-58109112 GCF_964205215.1 Stylophora pistillata
TGAGTTGGAGATATGTACCTACAGAGGTTAATCGTGCAGATGACATCTCCCGTGGACTAAGTCCTACAGAACTTTGCAAGGGTTTTCGTTACAGTAGTGGACCAAAGTTCCTGTATGAATCAGCAGAACTGTGGCCAGAGAATAAAGTTGAAGCACCCTCCGAGATAAATGAAGCAAATGAAAGGAAGAAGGGAAGATGGGCTGGAGCATCTTAGGAGAATGAAATCCTGTTAGGATGGAAGAAGTATTCTTCTCTGACCAAACTAAGAAGAGTTACAGCTTATGTGATGCGATTCGCAAACAATGCAAGAATTAAGAAGGAAGCGCGTCTACTGGGAACACTTACTTCGAGTGAACTGAGAGCTGCTCAGAATTATCTGGTGAAGAGGGCACAATTGAGTCATTCAGCGAAGATATACAGTGTCTAGAGATGGGTAAGGAGATCCACAAGAGAAGTAGAATCAAATCTCTTGATCCGCAGATGGAAGATGGATTCTTAGTTGTTGGTGGAAGACTGCAGAGAGCACAATACTTACCATACAAGGTACGACATCCCAAAATAATTGACTCACGCCATGAGCTTGCACAGCTAATTGTGGAGGAAGTACATCGTATCTACCACCACCCGCCAACTGAACACTTGCATAATCAAATCAGGCAGGAGTATTGGATCATTCATGGTCGTCAGGTGGTGCGGAACGTGAAGTTCAAGTGTAACTACTGTTTTCGCCAGACAGTAAAACCTCAAGAGCAACGAATGGGAAGTCTACCTGAGTGCAGACTTGAGCCAGGAATGGTGTTCAGGAACACTGGGGTAGACTTTTTTGGACCTATGTTAGTTAAGGAAAGACGCAATGAGATTAAAGTGTATGGTTGTTTGTTCACTTGCATGAGCACAAGAGCATGCCACCTCGAACTTGTGGATGATCTTTCAACAGATCATTTCATTATGGCATTGAAGAGATTCATTGCGCGACGTGGACGACCGCAGAGCATCCACAGCGATAATGGAACAAACTTCGTTGGTGCAAATAATGAGTTGCGGAAATGCATTAAACTACTAGATGAAGAAAGAATACAAAACTTCTGTGCACCCAAGGAAATTGAGTGGAAATTTCAGCCTCCTAGCGCCCCGCACTTTGGAGGAGGGTGGGAGAGACTGGTACAGTGTACAAAGAAGACGCTGAAGGCAATTCTGACACACAGGACAGTTTCCAAAGAAGTGCTAAGAACTGCGCTAGTTGAAGCAGAAGGTATACTAAACAGTCGACCGATTACTCATGTGTCCAATGATGCAGGGGATATTGAAGCATTAACCCCAAATCATTTCTTGCTGTTGCGGTCGAATCCGAGTTACGAAGATGCGGAAGTTAGTGATAGAGAGATCAACTCGACGAAGATGTGGAGACGGTCCCAAGCGCTAGGAAACTTCTGTTGGAGACGTTTTACCAAGGAATACCTTCCTAGCCTCACAGAGAGGAAGAAGTGGAAAGAGAAGAAACAGAACCTCAAAGAAGGAGATGTTGTCCTAGTTGCTGAGCCAAATCATCCGCGAGGAGTATGGCCGTTGGGCAGAATCGTATCAACTCATCCTGGGCGAGATGGGTTAGTTCGAGCAGTTACAGTCCACACTCAGCACGGAGAGTACAAGAGACCGATTACTAAACTTTGTTTATTAGAGGAAGCGGAAGTGTAGAACTGTTAATCGTCTCGACAAACGTTGTGTCTCGATTAGGGGCGGGGATGTCCCTCCCGCTTCCTGTACATTTATTTATCTATTTATTTTTGCGTTGCTTTGTGAATTGACAGGTCGGTTCGTTGCTATGGGCTAGGTGCGAGTGTTTTTCAACAGCGAGTCGAGTTGAGTTTTGGAGTACAGCGAGCGAATAAAGTGATTAAAATATACAAATATCGAACCAGCCGAGTATAATTGTCGTTTGTCAACGACAGCGTTCATGGCCAAACTTTGGCTTTACACAAATGAAATCAAGATAGGAAAAAAAAAAACCAAAAAAGAAAAACCAAGAAAATTAGAGAACACAAGTGCCGGTTATTCAGAGTCTTTGATTATGTTCAAGTGGTTTAAAATGACTTCACTGATTTATTTGATTTGCCTCCTTGCGGTCTTAATTACTTTTCAAAAAGTTATGATAATCTCTTTATTATAAAGCTACAGCCTCTTAGAAAGACCTCAGCTAGATTTTAGCTTTATCTACCTGTATGTCAGAAGCATTCCATCAACCAAACTTTTTATCTTTGAATTAGAAGAAGCATTTCAAGATTCATCTTTCTGCGAAGTGGAAAAAAAGATCTGTCTATGCGGTCAACGCCACCTTAAATTTTAAAACTGATAGATTTTGGGGGAATCGGTACCCTGATGTGTTTGCACTGGGCCCAGCCTCCTTAACTCAGGATTCCAGCCCCGGTCAAAGTCACTGTGTCGTGTTCTTAGACAGGTAATTTACTCTCCCGGTGTCTCTTCCCCCAAGAAGTTATGATTAAACTGCAAACTGTTTGGGAAACTTGACGCCATAAACTAAATTCTTTCCCATGGGGAGTTGGGAAGACGCCAAATGGCTTGTCGCTAAGGAAACTAAGATGAACCAAGGAAAGGGAGGTGTTTTGGCTTGTGATAATAATACAGCAGTTGACGTGTATGACATGACGAGCAGTCTAATGACGTCACATAACCACACTCCTCTTGTAAGTCGATCATTGTTCGAGACAATTCTGCAATTTCCCAGATATTTTTCATGATAATGATCTACTGCCAAGAGCAAGATATTCAAGTGATTATCTCGTGTTATTGTGAACCATGCATTGACAGGAGGCATTTCCAGATTTCTCTTGATTTGAGATACTTTCTTAACCTTTTGAGCGCGGTATTTTTGATATCAGCTTCGTGATAAAAATACACAGCCCTCACCAACTCGCAAATAATTACATTCGCTTTCATGGCCATGTAGCATTTCGTTTGCACATTCTTTGAACAACTTTGCATGAGCGAACTTTCTTTAATGATCGAATTTAAGATTGGAGCCTCTACTCAGCTTTTCTCAAGCATCATTACTTTTTTATGTCTTCCGAATCAATTGCAACAGCAAAGAGATTGGCATTGATTTTAATTTTTTTTCTCCCTTGCACGATTTCCGCGAGAAACTCTTATCTCTAGGTAATGCAAACGGACAAAAATACGCAGCTCCCAGTTGGCTCGTCAACTCAGTTTGTAGAGTACTGCACCGGTATCGCAGAGGTCATGGGTTCAACTCCTGTACAGGCCTTAATTTTTTTCAGGCCTCATTTTCACCCCTGCCTAAGTAGTGTTCGCTAATACGAAGATCGCTCTGATCTGCAAAATTAATTGTTATGCCAAGCATTAAAACGTATGTCGTGAAAAAGGCAGAAGGTACAATATTCTATCTTCAGCATTTAGAAAGAGTTGACGACATGAATTCTTTGAAACCATGTTTAAAAGATCCAAGCTTCTGCGGAGGAAAATATATGAACTCCTTGATAAATCTGCCAACCTAAGTCACATTTGCTCCTCTTTCATTGTGGCTTAAACTACTTTAGCTCTTTCAAAGGGCCGGACCGCCATGACAAGAAATATTGATTGCGTAATATCTGGAAGATTTCTCATGTCTCGAGTAGTTGTCAGAAATAGAACGAGAAGTGATTTCGAACAGTTTAAATTCACATTACTAGTGCTGGTCGAATCACATTCTCGGAGTCTCCAGGCCACCACAGAGTTAACCTGTACAGCAGAAAAGCAGATTGCCTGAAAATTTCAAACGAGTCTCATCCAAGAATTTCCACTCTGAATTCCATCTTAAGATTGAAAAATAATTTCTGAACGATTGGGGACAAATTCATCATTATGAACTCGTTTTCACTGAGCAACTGTTCATGACCACAGCTGTAAGGTTGCCCGTTAATAAATGTCAGCAGTTCAAGAGGAGATCCTCTCTTCGATTTCACTTTATCTTTGTGTTTTCTAAAAATAACTGCTTTTGTGGAGCTATCCTCAGTAAAAGATTATTATTTGATAGTGGCGAGAGATTTAGATTGAAAGAGTGCATGTCTTTGGGGTAATACAAATCTATATTCTTTGAGACTAAAAACTGGCTTTGATTTTGCGTTTACGTGTTCCAACTAGTCTGACTGATCCCATCTGTTGATGTAATTCAAGGTCAGATATTTTAATTATAATATGATTATAATTTTTTTTAGGTAGGTTCTGCACCAAATTAGGACATGATTTTTGTTCGCTGACCTTCATTTAAAAGGTTGCGTTCCTGTGTAAAATTACGCAACTTGATTCCATTTTTCGCCAGAATTAGCAAAAGAAAAGAACATTTCATTTGATAAATGTAAGAATTCAAAGGTATATAAAGAAACTTTAAATATAGTCTCGTCGAGGATGCTTCCTATAGCTTGTAACGATTTCCATGTGCTCCTTAATTTCTGACTTACGAAACATTTCTTGATAAGAGTACAATTGGCAGACAGTCAAACCGAAAAGGACCCCCACTCAAATAAGATTAAGCTGCCATTCAAGCATTTTAGCCTTAAAGCAACCTTTCACTCCTACCTGTGGCAGTGTTCATTTACAAATGGTTATGTTCACTTCAAGTTATGAGAGCGATCATGTTTTTTAAGAACAAAGGCGTGCTTCTCTTGAGTTGGCTCTGCGTATGCTTGCCAAGCGTGCAAGGTAATTTTCTGTGTGCAATTTCTTTACTTTTGCGATGTACTCCAATGAGGTCTTTAATTGCTTTTCTCGATCGCTACGTTTTCCGGGACATTTTCAATGTTCTTTCCTCTTAGAAACAAATGCCACTCCTGCTTATCTGTCAAATAGAATTTTTATCTTTTGGGGCCATGATTAGGGATGATAAATCCATGGTTGATTTCATTTTGTAAATCAACTTATTTTTATAGAAGGAAGAACAAATACGTTCGTCTCAGTGGAATGCGTGTGATTCCACCTTTCATTTCTTTTCGATATGACCCAATCTCAATCAGAGTAACAAATTCCTACCGGGTTTATTGGTAGAATATCACGTCTCACTACCTCGAGCTCTATTAAAATATTCAAAATTCTGCTTTCAAGCTTAGAATTGACAAAGATGTATGATAAGGTGACCAAGGGACTGATCATGGCTCTGATGGTTGGGGCACATTGGGAAGAACTCGAGCATAAAGCTCTGTATGGAAGAAAAGGAAATACTTGCCTGAAAACTCGTTTCCACAACTGTGAACCGAGCTTTTACTTTATCAAAACGTCTGAAATATTTTTATATCTCAAACTATCGACAAAGTTTACTTTTCTTTCTCTGGTAAATTCCGCAAGGTCGTGGGACTGATCTATGCAATTTGATCAGCTGACGCGAAATTGGCGTTGGCTAGCAGACTTTTTGCACTTGCTAGACCAGGGATATTTGCCTTCAATGGAACGAGATATTCAGTGGAGTGGAGTTATGAGTAAATTTAAGTTTGCAAAAGAAGGATGCATCCCTAACCAAGTAAATTTTATTTATACTTATAGTTTGCGCCCGAAAGTTGCGTTTCATGCTTCGTTATCCGTTCTAGTACCATACAAGATGTTCGATTTTTAATCCAATTCAGCTATGACACTTTTTTTAGATGATATTTTCCGCTTTTCTATCCTCGATAGAAAAAACGCTCTAAGTCAGCGCTTTTCTATCGAGACAATTTGTCCACTACTAACCCAGACCAAATGAAATCTGAATCTTTTGATTAAGGAATACGCCGTACATCCACGGAATACATCAACCTTTTGTGCAAATTAGATTTTTGTCATAGGGAAAATTTCGACATTAATCATTCACCGACAAGTTGATTGACTATACTCCACTCTGCTTCAAACTTTGAGATGACAGTTCAAATCGAAGGACCAGATTACCTTATTTCGATTAACGCATAGAACTCAGTACTCATTTTGTCGATCCTTACTCAGCAGATCACTGCTAATCGGCGACTTGAGGGGTTTTGAGGATGCATTATTCTTAAAAAAAAAAAAGCTCTTCACTTTTTTCGTCTATTTACTTACGGCAACGGAAAACTGTAACCACCATTTAGCATTTTGGTCAAACAAGTGTGGCAATTTGATGAGGGTACGCCTAAAAGCCATAAACAGTCTTGCACGTCGTTCACCTTTCGACATCAAACACTGCTCGAGTCTCATTTGTCGGTACGTAATGAAGGGTTAGCTATTTTCCATAACCTTTTATGGTCGTCAGCTTAATAGCTGTTATCACATATCGGCGTGTCGGCGACATCTTTCAAGTTTTTTGTTCGAAAAATTCCAGGCCACCTACGTGCGCTCAGTCTCGTCGCACAAAGATATCAAGGGAGCCGAAACACATCATTTCCGACGACCTTTGCTATTGGGTTGGCACGGGTTGTTCTCTTCTTTTCATCCTGGCTTTCTTTCGAGTCCTACTGTTTTTACTCTCCTTTGGACCTACCTGCAATGTGACTTTATGAGTTTGACCATTTTTAAGGGTCTCCCAGGGGTAGCCTGCGAACAGGCTCCCGGCTTGGAGGGCGCGTAGCAGGGGAAGGTGAAGGGGAGCCTCCCCTTCCCCTTCCCCTGCTTCGCGCCCTCCAAGCCGGGAGCATGTTCGCAGGTTATCCCAGGGGGGGTCCTTGTTCCCTTGTTCCCGTCCAAAATTGTCCTATGTTTCCATGTTCCCACACTGTTTCCTTACTCGTTCCCCGTGTAATAAATTTACTTGCCACTTATCACCGCCCTCAATTCCCTCCCGAAAAAAAGAAAGACACCAAAAACAAAACTTATAATAGAATAGAATAATTGTATGAGAATGAGATGAACATGCTTATGCGCATTCGATCATATCTTTTATTGCATGTTAGACTACGCAATATAAGAAATAAACATTGTTATTATTATTATAATTATAGTTAATAAATAATCACAAATAAAGAGCTTATTCAAGCGTTAGATATATTCAAATACGAGCCAGATTTGGGAAACCTACCTATTAACTCCCGCTCCTTCGTTATCAGTTTGGTAATCGCTGCATTCCACTGTTCTTGGGAATCAATCTCAAATACTCTACCTTTTGGACAGTTCGTTGTGACTTGAAACTCTTTCACACTCTTTCAACCGCCTCCCGGTTAGCTCAATGGATAGAGAACTGGACTGTAGTGCGGGAGGTCGAGGGTTCGAGCCCCGGCCGGACAAACACTCAAGGTCTTAAAATAATTGAGAAGAATTTGCTACCTTTCTATAACATCAAGAAATGGTTAGATATTCTAGTCTTCTCGGACAGGGATGAATAAATGGAGGTCCCGTCTCCTGCAGGGTTGGGGCAGGAGACGTTAATTTCCCACACACGAGATTACTGTGTGATGGATGTCCTCCCCTGGGGTGGGATGGGTGGGTTAGGACAGCAGGTCCACATCAGCTATTACAGCTGCCAATTAATCAACCTGCTAAAACAAATAAATGAAATTGAAAAAAAAAAAAAAAAAGAAAAGAAAAAAACACTGATCTTCACTCTGAATCTCGCTATCCTTAGCTGGCTACACCGATCGGCGATTCGAAATCCCTCTCTAACTCGAACAATAAAATCAAATAATGTCTTGTCACTTTCGCCCCCTATTCCTATTTCAGAGGACTAACGCATATGCTGGTTTTTCATCGCCATTTCTATAAATCGCAGCAGTGACAGGCAGCACAACACGATCGGCAAATCTCTCCGCCATCTTGGCAATCTGTGACAACAGATTCCCGCCAACTTCTCGCACCCAGACTCCCAGCTGATTGCTTTGTCTTTGTTTGATTTCTAGTGTACGTAAAGTAAGACGAAACCAATGACAGTAGTGCATAAAATCTCAGAAATAACGGTCTTTATTTCTTATATCACAATATTTTCTCCTCTGATTTGTACAGTTTTGGATGAAGCAATTTTCTTGACTAGATCTTACCTCGCGCGACCTTTTTGTTTGATAGGAAGTAACCAAGTCTTACTTTCGAGTTTGTATCAAAGATGACGCAGGGCATGATGGTCAGAGGGCAAATATAAATGTGGACTATATAGCTGTAGGAGGTAAGTTATGCAATGAACCATTTCTGTGTTTTCTTCTCGTTCTTTATTTTTCAATATAGCCTTCTTAAATAACGGTGTATCGTGCTTGCTTTTTCTAGACCTCGATCCCTCTATGAATGCAAGCTGCAGGTACCACAGTCATTGCGTTACCTTGAGTCCTAGGCAGTTCATATGCCGCTGTAAAAGCAGCTGCCCATCATTCGAAGAACAAATCTGTGCCTCCAACGGCCGTACTTTCAGAAACCTCTGCTTACTGAAGAAAGAAGTTTGTAGAACAAAAGGAAACTATTCTTATTATCACCCAGGAAGTTGCACAGGTATCAGAAGTATGATCATAATTAGTAAACAGTGAGGGTTGAAAACAGGGGGGGGGGGGGCGGGAGAGCAGACATTGACCTTAATTTTGTCGCTCTTTTAACAAGAAAGGTAACAAGTGAGTCGTAATCGAGAGCGTCACTAAACAGATACATGTAAATATGGAGACTGTTGTTTAATGAAACTAATTTTAACAAATTCAGTTTTCTCGGGGCGTCAACTTCATGGAACTTTCCACCGAATCAGTACTCCGATTGAAGATGGACAAACAACAACCACTGTGCGCGTAGCATTTATTTCTTTGTATATATTTTTCTCGGTATATTAGCATCTCTATTGCTAGAGCATCTCTATTGCCAAATTATTTCGTTACTCCCACCGACGCAGCCCCAAACAGTTTCTTTCGAAACTATCAGCCTTTATTCATTTGTATTTTGATTGCTGCGACTACTAACTTTTGTCTTAGCATTTTTCAATCCACAGCATCTAAATCCCACAGGGATCAATGAACGCTTTTCATTCCACTAATTTATTCATGTTTTTCTCGTTGCCATGCACCCACCAATAACGTAGCTCCATTTTCTGCCTTTAAAAGCACACACAACCCACAATTCCTCTACTCGCTCCGACGAAGGGCTAACGCTCGAAACGTAAGCTTTTGTAATCATTACGGTGGCCAATTTACCATTTCAACTTTGTTGATATATCCAAATTATTTCGTTACTCCCGCCGACGCAGCCCCAAACAGTTTCTTTCGAAACTATCAGCCTTTATTCTATTGCTGGAGGCCTGACAAGCCTCATTTTCATCCGAGTTTAAATAAAGTCATCATCATCATCATCATCAATTTTTACTGAAAATAGCTATCGACCAATGAGCGTGAGAGAATTTCTACAGTTCTTTATATTAGAACACTACGAAGCGACCAGAAAATACTCTGAGGTATTCCTTCCTCACTTCCTCTGAGGTGTTCGTTCCTCACTTCAAGGCGTAGAGCTAAACCTACCATTTCTCAAAGACGTTAGTTTTCATTTTACCATGACTAACTGGCTTCTGACACTCTTATAATCCTTTTCGCGTTGACCGAATTATTCGCTAAAATTTCTCAAAATGAGCTGGTATAGCATCGAACTAAGGTCAGCCTAAATTTCTCGGCCATTAACGTTTTACTTTGAATTTTTCTTTTGCCTGTTTTTTGTATTTCATGGTATGTTGGTTTAGGTTTGAAGTAACGTATTACATCTAGACACGAGAATGCTCTGTCTCGAATTCTCGGCCCTTTTTTTCTCTTTCTCATGCTATGCTCCTGAGTGGGAGGGCTGAACGCTGAACTTGGCTCGTTTTTCATCACATTGAGTCAAATATTTCTTGTCCGGCCCCAACTAACTGAGTACATTAGCATTTTATTATTTGACCGCTGCTTTTGCCTTTGTTACACTTTCTCCCTTGCGAGGCCTTACGCTGGACTGCGTAACTTTTTCCGGCCCTTCTCGCGCCATCACCTAAGGCCCCCATATCCCGCCCACACAGGGATCTTTATTATGATACTTTTCAGTAATAGCTCTTGCAAGGCCGTATATGGTCCATGATAAGACTTTTTTCTGCCTCGTTTGGCTCTACCTTAATTACGTTTCTCTATTTCCGACAGCTCCACGCCTGACAGCAACAAGCTCTTGCGTGTTGTCTACCTCAAAAGGTACATCTGGTCACATCAGAATAACACAAGCTGGCTCGCAATATTACAATAATATGGATTGCAGTTGGAATTTTTCCTCCAATGCAGTTATAGAACTTGTCTTCTCCAGTTTTCGCACTGAATCGTCTGCTGATTTCGTGTCTGTGTAAGATGGTGGATCGGTGTCTTCGCCTCTGATAAGAAAAATGAGTGGATCTTCTCTCCCGCCACCTATTATAAGTTCTTCTAATAATCTCTACGTAAAGTTTTCGTCTGATGGCTCAAATACGTACGACGGTTTTTAAGCAGCATATCGAGGTAAAGCTCTCAAAAGGTGGCTCAAGATGTTTTGATTTTTCAAAAACTAGCCGGAGTGAGACGACTTCCTCTCAGAAACACCCTTAGTTTTTAGCCTTATGTGATCGAAATTCGATAGACAAGTTCTGTGAATGCTATTTCTATAGGGATTTTTTTCTGCAAAGTTTGGCAAAAGAGTTAGTCGCACTAGTCACTATTTAGAATCATTTGATTTTTTTTATAACGTAGAGCTTAATTTTCCTACATCTTACTCTATCTTGCAAAAATACGACTCTATGGTATTGCAGTTTCATATGTTATGTTATGTTATATTATGTATGTACATGCAAATGATTTAATAACAGCGGAAAGAAGAATGTCAGTTATCTCAAGTTATTTATCAACTCGCTATTTATTCTCTCAATTCTGTTATCAGTTCTTACTAATGGATCCTTACGTATCAATGGTAACACAGCTACTGGAAGGGTTGAGGTCTACTATGATGGCCAGTGGGGTACGATTTGTGACGATGCTAATGTAGTATGCAGGCAGCTTGGTTACACACGAGCGAATCGAGCCTATAGTGGCGCCACCCACGGTCAAGGTACTGGTCCAATTTGGATGGACGACCTGGCATGCTCAGGCAGTGAGTCTCATGTATATGACTGTAGACATCGTGGATGGGGAAACCATGATTGTACACACAGTAGGGACGCCAGTGTGGAGTGTTTCTTGCCACTCCGTTTGGTGAATGGTGGCGCTAGCTATGGCCGCGTGGAGGTCTATCACAATGGGCAGTGGGGCACAGTCTGTGGTGATAGTTGGGGTATGAATGATGCAAATGTGGTGTGCTGTGAGCTTGGGTTTCCCAGTGCGTCATCAGCTCCTCACAGCGCACGATACGGTCAGGGATCTGATCCCATCTGGATGGATGACGTGGGATGTCAAGGAGTAGAAGCTTCTCTGTTGAACTGTGCACATAGAGGCTGGGGAAGTCACAACTGTGGCCACGGTGAGGATGCCAGCGTGATATGTAACACCTAAAGAACCCTGAAAACATTTTGCTTTTTACTATGATTTCTATACGCTGGAATCAGTCACATTATTATAGTATGTAAAAGAGAAATATCACTCGGAATGAGTGAAACAAATTTAGAGTAAAAAAATCAAAAGCTCTCTGCGAGAAGGAAGAGATCCCATTTTCTTTTGATCGCTTATACTTTGAATATTACATTTCGGGACCTAGTTTCTTTCGTAAATGTCAAGTTCAGTTAGAAACAAACAGAATTTTAGGTATCTGGTTTTTTGCTGAAGTTTTGCCGAAGGCTAAACATCGTCATGTTGATTAACAATCTGGTACGGTTTGAATATTGCAAATTTTGTAAACTACTTCGAATGGACAAATTTAGGTAAACGAAAAAAATGATTTGTACAATGTTCTTAGTTACAATGTCTCTTTTTTAATAATAAATAAAATACTAGATATGGCAAAGTAGCAGAAAGCTTTTTTTTTTTAATAGATAACAACTTTCTTTCATCCTTCCATTATTCTTACGGTCTCCCTACTGCCTATGAAATTTGTAATCGATTTCCATCTTGCCTGCCTGTGTACTAGTGTTAGGGCAGAAGTTACAGTATTTGTGTGGTTTTATATGTTTTCAACCTTTCTGCGATCTCTCTCGACAGTTTTCACCCTTATTACCGCCTTATTTCCTCCCCTTTGATGTTGAGTGCGTCCGCTAAGTCTCTGTAGTCTCATAATAAAAGAACATGTAATACTGTGTGACTACAAAACCTTTTTCCAATTTGAAGTCGTAATATGAATTGTTTTTGGCGTCACCAGAAATCGGGGACATTTTGAGCCCGTTACGAAATGTCAGCGGTCTATCGTATTACAGACAATTCAATATGGCGACGGCGGAAGTGAAGTGAACACGTAGCTTTCTGTTTTCGTAAAACCCCCCGAGAGAAAGGCCTGGTACCTTTCTATCCCAGAAAGCCAAAGGAGACGTCAAAACAAGGAAAATGGCGGCAAAATTGTGCAGTTACTGGGACTTGTATCTTTCGTGTTCTTCCTTCCTAAAATTGGGGTATTAAAAAATGGCGTATTTGGCTTTTGAGCTCTGTGAATATACGAAGAGTTTGCCGGCTCGAGGAAAATTAGAGGGCCAACATATTCGACCGTTTACGAGCGATTTAGTTTAGCAAACTTCTGCAGAATGCATATCGAACTACGCGGTTGCGAATCTTCACAAGGTTGTTCCCACGACATAACAATTGTAACACCTAGTCGAAGCAGATTTTAAAAGTTTGTATGGGAAAATAGAGTCAGAATTATGAGTTTACTTGTTTACCTTGGGAAAAAGTAGGCTTGAATTTGAGTATTCTTTTTCGTAGCGATAGACGCTTTAACCGATGCAGGCTGCATTTCCAAGTACGCAGCGAAACACGACACCTAGTTTCTCTAAAATTGTGAATCACCATAACATGTTGTCCTTATGAAAAGACATCATCTTTGACAACCGTATATTGCTTTACATTTAAAAACTATTCGCCAAAAGGGAGGTGGTTAGTGGTGAATATTTACCGAGCCGCCGAAAACAGTCAGATAATAGAGCACAAAAAGATGAGTTTAAGTTATTCATTCCTGCAACGATTAGGCAAAAAATCCCGCGCGCGTTGCTCGGAAGTGAATAGCAAAGGATATTCGGAGTTTGAGTTGCTAATCAGAGCGTGCCTTCGATGCTATCCTTTGTTTTAGTATATATTAAGATGATATATAGACAAGATAACAAGAAAGGTAACAAAACCAAGTACAAGACAAATAAAGCTTTAATATGTAGGCAGAGATACATTTATGTATAGGTATTAAACACTTACAGCGAGTAATATGATAACAGTTTTGTTGGAGCAAATCACATCAATGCCTTCCATGCGATCTCGCCTTATCAAGCTCTGGTGAAAGGTTTTTACTTCCGGGGTAACGCGGTTTGCATTTCCCTATCACCTCTGACTAGTTACAACGGTTCACCTGGCAGATAAATATACTGTTTTGAAACTCATTATTCCGGAGTACTTAGGTTTTACTTCTTTATGCGATAAAGCAGTTCTTGTTTCTGTTTTGGAGCAACTTCTAATTTTTCTCACTAAGCTAACGCGAACGCGAGTAGCTAGTGTCGCAAAACAAAAACCAAAGTAATCACCACGTCAAATGAAAATAGGGAAGCTATCGAAAAGCAAGTTGGGAAAATCTTGAAACCCGTGAGCGTAAAAAAAGGCAGTGACTAGATTGCGATGTTCTTCAGAATTTTCTTCTGGGGGGGAAGGGGGATTGGGCACTAAGACAAAACTAATGCAAAGCAGGTTTACCATGAAAACTTGATCAAAAACTTACTCAATTATTTCAAGATTACCATAGTAATTATAGTTTTATGTTTCTATAATTATCATGGAGGTTAAAATGCAAGAAAATAGGCAGTCATGCAGGCCAGGAAAGTAGCAGAAGACGGGAAAATCACATGACCGGTGTTCTTTTTAGTTCCAGTCTCCGCTTCCATCGCTACCTTTGTCATGTTATGTTTGCCACTTAGTATCCCGGTTACTGTGTGTTTTGACAGGCAGACGTTTGCATCAGTTCCACTTAAAGCCCACACAATTGTTACTTGGGTATCATCCTGATAATGATAGCAATAAAAAGACTTGATGAATGAAGGAACGAAGGAATAAAGGCAACGAGGGAACAAGGGAACGAGGGAAGAGCAAAATGAGGGAACAAGGGAACAAGGGAACAAGGGAACAAGGGAACGAAGGCACGATGGAACGAGGTGAGGAGGGAAAGAGGGAACGAGGGAATAAAGGAACGAGGAAACGAGAAAACAGGGAAACGAAGAAACATATTGGATGAGTGAATGAGTAAGTGAAGAATGAATGAATATGAATGAATGAAGGAATGAGGAAATAAACAAGTTTGGATCATTGTGGATAAGTGCATAGATGAAGGATAAATGAATGTATGAATGAATTAATAGAAGTATGATTGGACGGATTAGAAACAATATTGAAAGCCTGTTACTTGTTCTTTACATTTGAAGAAAACTGATAACCAACCATATTGGCCTGTTATATGTTATGAAAAGCTGCTCTATTCATAGCACACAGTTTTCAATTTCTCACACAGATTTATTTCTTGAAATTTTGGCACGGCATCAATATGCAAAGCCATCGGTGACCAGCTTTCTTTCCTCGAATTAAGCCAAATTTTCTGATTGATTTTTAGAGCCTGCAGTGTCTGGCTAAAAATCTTACCTGGAACTGCACATCATTGGCAGTGTCTCCTGTTACAGCATCCCTGGAGAACTCCACCATGGTTGTACCGTCCTTTTCACTCACCTTTGTGAGGAGGAAGCTTTGCTTTGGGTCTCTGCTTGGTTTTGATAAGGACGTGCTCCAGTAATCCTGTTAGCAAATGAAGGCCAATGCTATTTATTTAAATTGCATATTTATAGAGTTTGTTAAAGGCTAGCGGGCCCTACCTTGTATTTACTCTAAAATAAAAGTTCATCTATATTATTTTCACTCATTTGTTTGTCTCTCTTTCATTTGCAATACATTTGTGAGTCAGTTATGGAGTGAGTAATTCACTGAATCAATCTATCAGTCAGTAGTCAGTAGGTCAGTTAGTTAGCTATTCAGTGAGTCAGCAACTCAGTTAGTCATTCAGTCAGACAGTCATTTAGTCAATTAGCTATCCAATAACCTAATCAGTCAGTCAGTCATTTAGTCAATTAGTTTTCAATAAGTTAGTCAGTCAGCCAGTCAGTCGGCCAGTCAGTCAGTCTGTCAATCAGTCTGTCAGTTAGCCAGCCAGTCAGTCAATCAGTCAGCTAGTCAGCCATGCAGTCTGTCAGTTAGTCAGTCAGACGTCAGTGTGTCAGTGAATTTGTCAATGAATCAGTCAGCCAGCCAGTCGCTCGGCGGTCGGTCCATCAGAAGGTTGCCCAGTTCGCCAAGCTGGTCAGTCAATTAACCAACCAATCAGCCTATCACTCAGTCAGTCCATCAACTTGTTCATTCATCCAGGCTCCCTCTATACCAACCCAGATATATCCGATATTGGAGGCAGATCCAGCCACAGCTATATCGTAGTTTTTCATGCCTCTTCCATCAGCTGTTGTGGTAAATCCTACAGCACACCAACCGGTTGTTTTACAGGTCATCTTGAACATCAGTGTGCTGTTGCTGTAGGTCCATTCGAATTTGAATGAGCCATCGGGAGAGATGACACTTGCGTATTTTGGAGGAGCCATTGGAGTCGTGGGAGCCACCGATTGTTTTATCGTGGGAGCCACCGATTGTTTGATCGTGGGAGCCACCGATTGTTTTATCGTGGGAGCCACCGATTCATGTGTCGACATCATTGTTGCCGATGGTTGTATGGCTGTTGTTGATGGCGACGGTGGAGGTTCCTTCGCTAAAGAAATCAAATTATATCTCCCATCCAATATTTTGGTCTTGTCGTGTTTTGACAAACCATTATTGTTCGCATCACTGTCGTTTTTCGAAGCGAATATCACTTTAACTTCGGTGGTATTCTGCACAAAGATAAAAAAAAAAACGAAGGAAATCTTGTGGTAGGTGGTTTGAGAACAGATGCTTGGGATGAATCGTTCAATGGGGATCTGTTAGACATGTTCTCTAAGAATATCTTTCTTCCATATTTTCTGTAGAAAATTCTTTGGATTGGGTGGATGGGGGGGGGGGGGGGGGGTCTAAGATACTCGTTTTCTTCCCCCCTGAAGGATTTCCACTGAAGGATTTCCGCTGCGAACAACTCGGCTTTTCGGCATAAAAAGATATCATATCAAGTTAAAACTAGAAAAGGCGAATTTAGAGCAGTGTTGTCATCTTTACGCTACTAAATCGTATCATTAATACCTTAAATTGGACGTCTTCAGCATCTCCCGTCTCAGCATCCCTGTAAAACTCCACAGTGGTTTTCCCACCAGCTTCAGAGGCTGATATGAGTTTGTAACTTTGTATTCCATCTTTTTTCGGTGGTCCCGGCCCTCGGCTCCAGTAATCCTGTCAAAATAAAGTCCAACCGCCTCAGGTTTACCATAAAGCGTCAAAGTGAAAAACACCACCTTTTATAATTTCAACCTAAATTTTTTATATAGAGAATTTGTCGATTGAGCATCGTAGAACCAAACCCAACGTACTCAGGGCAGCCAATCAGAGAAAGTAGGAGCGATGATAACTCAAAATAAACCATATATGGTCAGCTACAAGCGCAAGCGCGGGAAAAAAAAAGCGAGTGTCCGAGTCATGATCGGTTTTAATTTTGCATCTGATTGGTTGAAAGGGTAGCGGAAGTAACCTACACCAGTCACGTACAGATCATTTCCTAGAAAATTAACCAACAGTGAGTGACGGGGAAACTTGTTTGCCTAACAAAGCTTAATTTTAAGATTAGGAATATCGTAAGTCGACTGTAGCCCAGCAGCATTCCTCACAACAATTTCATGAGAACAACTGAAGGACGCGGTCACGATAACTCACTCCTACGCCAAAATCACCAGACTGAGAGCGTGAAAGACGAGAAGATAATATTTGATCACGAGAATTCGTTCTCCATTTCTTCAGGTTTAAATAGTAATAATAATAATAATAATAATAATAATAATTTACATTTATATAGCGCAGACCTCTATATGAACATATTCAGTCGCGCTTCACAATATCGTAAGATAAAATTAAGGCAAAAGTAACTGAGATATAAGAGGCAATACTCTACTTTTAGGTGATCATGACAGAGAATTATATACTAAGTATGTTAAGTGTACTTTATATATGTGTGTGACACGTCCAGGCATGCAAGCATTCTGCGCATTACTGTGGACGTCGAGGGTGTCTGAAGGGTAAATATATGTAGAATGATTTTTCGCTTTTTCTTAGTCTGACATTTTATTGGAATGGAATCTATGGATCTATTATCATTGCCTTGGAAGAAAGGAAGGAAATACATCTCAGACGACAATTTTTTACTGGGTTGTGCTCAAATGACGCAGCTTTTTTTGTCTCTAAAGAAATGTTTACTTTTTCGGTAAATAATTTGGCGACAATCCATTACTATCACACTAATTTGCTCACCGTAAAAAACTAATTTGCTCACCAACCTGTTACTTGAAATTTCTTTTGGTATGACTAACTCAAGTTGAATACGAGGGAATTATGCGTTCTTAAGAAAATGAGCTCCACGGCTGGCAATGTTAGAATAACAAAAGAAACAGAAACTCTATTATATTCGCTTCTCATAATTAATTACTAGAGAACCATTTTTACGCGACTTAATGAGTGAAAAACCGGCAGCCGAACCTAACAGCAAAAAGTACAGTTTTCACACTTTTACAGTTTTGTTTCTCTCTTCTTTCAATTTTATTGACTTTAACTTAGATGAAGATTTTCTGAAGAATGCACTAAGCCTTGTAAGTAAAGACCAGCTGGAAACCTTTCAGCACCTTTGAACGCAACCCCCTTGGGAGATATGAAACTAGAATATTGTTCCAACATTGCTAAGAACACGGCAGAAGTCTGAGAAACCCTGGCCTGAAATTCGGCGTTTGATATCTTGATTTGCTCGGCTTGATTTCGAAAGAATTATTTTACAATACTTGCATGATCTCGATGCCTGCCAAAGCGGTTTGGCAAAATGAAAGCAAACTGTCAATGTGTTAAACAAAAATAAGAAACGAAGTTTATCGATGTAGAAAATATTGCAGATTGACTTACATCTACGTATCCTGCACCAGAGGTATATCCTGTCACGGCTATGTCATACCTGACCATGTTTTTGCCATCAGCTGTTTCACTAAATGCGACCGCGCAGTAACCGGTTGTTTGACAGGCAAGAGTGAAAATCAACTTGCTGTTGTTATATCTCCATTGCAGCTTGTAAGCGCCGTCCGGAGATTCCAGGGTGGTTTTCGAGGTTGCGCTGATCTCACTAAAAGCAAGTGAGGCCAAAGCAAGTGTTACAAAAGCAAAGAAGGCCATGTTCCATCCTTCGTTTGCCTTACGTGAAGATGAGATGTTCGGGCAAGTACTCTCAGGTCACGAAAGTAATGATTATTGATCTCACAGACGTTCTTACAATAGCTACGGGATTACGTCACAATGACGTTTGCGGGATCGGGAACGTCGTAAACTTTCCAATATTATTGTGTCATTTGGCAGCGATGACCAAACTAATCTACAATTTCTATGCCTGATAAACGCCTGTCTTTTTTGTCATCGAAGATTTTCATATTTTCCTTATATTTTGTGCGTGAAAGTTTCTGGCATCTAGCAGAAACAATATTGACTTTTACATATCAACCGGATTAGCGTTTATTTTTAAAGCATACTCAGCATTCCTGGATCGCAGAGTTCTTTTTCGTGTTCAAATCCACTAGTTTATTTTAGGAAGAAATGATGGGTGTGAAACCTGAGAAATATTTAACGCTTTCATGACCAAACTTTGGCTTTACACAAATGAAATCAAGATAGGAGAAAAAAAAAAAACAAACAAAAAAAAAAACAAGAAAATTAGAGAACACAAGTGCCGGTTATTCAGAGTCTTTGATTATATTCAAGTGGTTTAAAGTGACTTCACTGATTTATTTGATTTACCTCCTTGCGGTCTTAATTAGTTTTCAAAAAGTTATGATAATCTCTTTATTGCAAAGCTACAGCCTCTTAGAAAGACCTCCGCTCGATTTTAGCTTTATCTATCTGTATGTCAGAAGCGTTCCATCAACCGAACTTTTTATCTTTGAATTAGAAGCAGCATTTCAAGATTCATCTTTCTGCGAAGTCGAAAAAAAAGATCTGTCTATGCGGTCAACGCCACCTTAAATTTTAGAACTGATAGATTTTGGGGGACTCGGTGCCCTGATGTGTTTGTGCTGGGCCCAGCCTCCTTAACTCAGGATTCTAGCCCCGGTCAAAGTCACTGTGTCGTGTTCTTAGACAGGTTATTTACTCTCCCAGTGTCTCTTCCCCCAAGAAGTTACGATTAAACTGCAAACTGTTTGGAAAACTTGACGCCCTAAACTGAAATCTTTCCCATGGGGAGTTGGGAAGACGCCAAATGGCTTGTCGCTAAGAAAACTAAGATGAACCAAGGAAAGGGAGGTGTTTTGGCTTGTGATAATAATACAGCAGTTGACGTGTATGACATGACGAGCAGTCTGATGACGTCACATAATCACACTCCTCCTGTAAGTTGATCATTGTTCCAGACAATTCTGGAGTTTCCCAGATATTTTTCATGTAACAAACCGCATGAAAATGATCTACTGCCAAGAGCAAGATAATCACGTGATTATCTCGTGTTATTGCGTACCATGCATTGACAGGAGGCATTGCCAGATTTCTCTTGATTTGAGACACATTCTTAACCTTTTGAACGCGGTATTTTTGATATCAGCTTCGTATTGAAAATACGCAGCCCTCACCAATTCACAAATAGTTACATTCGCTTTCATGACCAGGTAGCATTTCGTTTGCACATTCTTTGAACAACTTTGCATGAGTGAACTTTCTTTAATGATCGAATTTAAGATCGGACCCTCTACTCAGCTTTTCTCAAGCATCATTACTTTTTTATGTCTTCCGAATTAGTTGCAACAGCAGAGAGGTTGGCATTGATTTTAATTTTTCTCTCCCTTGCTGTGATTTCAGCTACTGTTCATAGATGTCTTTGTCTTTTAATTTGGCCTCCCATGGTCCTAAATACGAAATTCGTCGCAGGACATCCTCAGACAACAAACCATCGCGTGATTTCTGAGGGACATTGTGGAGTTGTACTTCGGAGTTATAGAAGGGTTTGTAGCGTCTTTTAACCGTTTTCATATCTTAAATTTCGTCTAGACAGCATTGACATTCTCTAACTATGATGCTGATGCAACTGAGCTACTCGAGTTTTTAGGGTGGAAAAATCTTGTACGCCAGCAGAAAATCCATAAAGCCACCATGATGTTTAGATGTCTGCAGGGGCTAGCTCCAAGGTATCTATATTCAAAGTTTACGTGGCGTGACTCTGCTTATGACCTCAGGGACTCTGAAAATAAGCTTAATGTTCCACTACCGCGCACTAATTATTACAGAAAAAGCTTTAGCTACAATGGCGCCACATTATGGAACAGTTTACCACGCGATATAAGGAACACAGAGTCTCTGGGGTTATTTAAACGTAAGATCAATGACATTTTTAAAGTCTAACGCACGGCATTCACGGAAAACAGCTTTAGTGTTATAGTATGCACTTTTAATTTTAAATATCTTAGCGTATGTGATATGTATTTTTATAGGCTGATGAATTGATCGTGTCTAAATAAAGATTACAATACAATACAATACAATCGAGCGATTTTACTCAACACTAATCAATGCACGAGTCTTCGGCGCTGGCTAGATGTGGGGAAACGAAACATGGCGAGATGCATCAGAGTTATTTCCCTCGGACTACACGTACACGATTTCCGCGAGAAACTCCTATCTCTAGGTAATGCAAACGGACAAAAATACGCAGCTCCCAGTTGGCTCGTCAACTCAGTTTGCACCGGTATCGCAGAGGTCATGGGTTCAACTCCTGACAGGCCTTAATTTTTTTCAGGCTTTATTTTCACCACTGCCTAAGTAGTGTTCGCTACTACGAAGATCGCTCTGATCTGCAAAATTAATTGTTATGCCAAGCATTAAAAAGTATGTCGTGAAAAAGGTAGAAGGTACAATATTCTATCTTCAGCATTTAGAAAGAGTCGACGACATGAATTCTTTGAAACCATGTTAAAAAGATCCAAGCTTCTGCGGAGGAAAATATATGAACTCCTTGATAAACCTGCCAACCTAAGTCACATTTGCTCCTCTTTCATTGTAGCTTAAACTCCTTTAGCTCTTTCAAAGGGCCGGACCGCCATGACAAAAAATATTGATTGCGTAATATCTGGAAGATTTCTCATGTCTCGAGTAGTTGTCACAAATAGAACGAGAAGCGATTTCGAACAGTTTAAATTTACATTACTAGTGTTGGTCGAATCACATTCTCGGAGTCTCCAAGCCACCACAGAGTTAACCTGTACAGCAGAAAAGCAGATTGCCTGAAAATTTCAAACGAGTCTCATCCAAGAATTTCCACTCTGAATTCCATCTTAAGATTGAAAAAGAATTTGTGAACGACTGGGGACAAATTCATCATTATGAGCTCGTTTTCCTTCACTGAGCAACTGTTCATAACCACAGCTGTAAGGTTGCCTGTTAATAAATGTCAGCAGTTTAAGAAGAGATCCTCTCTTCGATTTCACTTTATCTTTGTGTTTTCTAAAAATAACTGCGTTTGTGGAGCTATCCTCAGTAAAAGATTATTATTTGATAGTGGCGAGAGATTTAGATGGAAAGAGTGCATGTCTTTGGGGTAATACAAATCTGTATTCTTTGAGACTAAAAACTGGCTTTGCTTTTGCGTTTTTCATTTTACGTATTCCAACTAGTCTGACTATCCCACCCGTTAATGTAATTCAACGTCAGATACTTTAATTATAATATGATTATAATTTTTTTTTTGGTATGTTCTGCACCAAATAAGGACATGATTTTTGTTCAAAGGTATATAAAGAAACTTGAAATATAGCCTCGTCGAGGATGCTTTCTATAGCTTGTAACGATTTCTATGTGCTCCTTAATTTCTCAAATCGAAAAGGAGCTCCACTCAAATAAGCTTGAAAGCTGTCATTCAAGCATTTTAGCCTTAAAGCAACCTTTCATTCCTACCTGTGGCAGTGTTCATTTACAAATGGTTATGTTCACTTCAAGTTATAAGAGCGATCATTTTTTTTTAGAAAAAAGGCGTGCTTCTCTTGAGTTGGCTCTGCGTATGCTTGCCAAGCGTGCAAGGTAATTTTCTGTGTGCAATTTCTTTACTTTTGCGATGTATTCCAATGCGGTCTTTAATTGCTTTTCTCGATCGCTACGTTTTCCGGGACATCTTCAATGTTCTTTCCTCTTAGAAAACAAATGCCACTCCCGCTTATTTGTCAAATAGAATTTTTATCTTTTGGGGCCATGATTAGGGATGATAAATCCATGGCTGATTTAATTTTGTAAATCAACTTATTTTTATAGAAGGAAGAACAAATACGTTCGTCTCAGTGGAATGCTTGTGATTCCACCTTTCATTTCTTTCGATATGCCCCAATCTCAATCAGAGTAACAAATTCCTACCGGGTTTATTGGTAGAATATCACGTCTCACTACCTCGCGCTCTATTAAAATATTCAAAATTCTGCTTTCAAGCTTAGAATTGACAAAGATGTATGATAAGGTGACCAAGGGACTGATCATGGCTCTGATGGTTGGGGCACATTGGGAAGAACTCGAGCATAAAGCTCTGTATGGAAGAAGAGGAAATACTTGCCTGAAAACTCGTTTCCACAACTGTGAACCGAGCTTTTACTTTATCAAAACGTCTGAAATATTTTTATATCTCAAACTATCGACAAAGTTTACTTTTCTTTCTCTGGTTAATTCCGCAAGGTCGTAGGACTGATCTATGCAATTTGATCAGCTCACGCGAAATTGGCGTTGGTTAGCAGACTTTTTGCACTTGCTAGACCAGGGATATTTGCCTTCAATGGAACGAGATATTCAGTGGAGTGGAGTTATGAGTAAATTTAAGTTTGCAAAAGAAGGATGCATCCCTAACCAAGTAAATTTTATTTATACTTATAGTTTGCGCCCGAAAGTTGCGTTTCATGCTTCGTTATCCGTTCTAGTACCATACAAGATGTTCGATTTTTAATCCAATTCAGCTATGACACGTTTTTTAGATGATATATGCCGCTTTTCTATCCTCGATAGAAAAAACGCTCTAAGTCAGCGCTTTTCTATCGAGACAATTTGACCACTACTAACCCAGACCAAATGAAATCTGAATCTTTTGATTAAGGAATACGCCGTACATCCACGGCATACATCAACCTTTTGTGCAAATTAGATTTTTGTCATAGTGAAAATTTCGACATTAATCATTCACCGACGAGTCGGTTGGCTATACTCCACTCTGCTTCAAACTTTGAGATGACAGTTGAAATCGAAGGACCAGATTACCTTATTTCGATTAACGCATAGAACTCAGCATTCATTTCGTCGATCCTTACTCAGCAGATCACTGCTAATCGGCGACTTGAGGGGTTTTGAGGATGCATTATTCTTAAAAAAAAAAGTTCTTCACTTTTTTCGTCTTATTTACTTATGGCAAGGGAAAACTGTAACCACCTATCTAGCATTTTGGTCAAACAAGTGTGGCAATTTGATGAGGGTACGCCTAAAAGCCATAAGCAGCCTTGCACGTCGTTCACCTTTCGACATCAAACACTGCTCGAGTATCATTTGTCTGTACGGAATGAAGGGTTAGCTATTTTCCATAACTTTTTATGCTCGTCAGCTTAATAGCTGTTATCACATATCGGCGTGTCGGCGACATCTTTGAAGTTTTTTGTTCGAAAAATTCCAGGCCACCTACGCGCGCTCTGGCTCGTCGCACAAAGATATCAAGGGAACCGAAACACATAATTTCCGACGACCTTTGCTACTGGGTTGGCCCGGGTTGTTCTCTTCTTTTCTTCCCGGCTTTCTTTCGAGTCCTTCTGTTTTTACGCTCATTTGGACCTACCTGCAATGTGACTTTATGAGTTTGACCATTTTTGAGGGTCTCCCAGGGGTAGCCTGCGAACAGGCTCCCGGCTTGGAGGGCGCGAAGCAGGGGAAGGTGAAGGGGAGCCTCCCCTTCACCTTCCCCTGCTTCGCGCCCTCCAAGCCGGGAGCCTGTTCGCAGGTTATCCCAGGGGGGGTCCTTGTTCCCTTGTTCCCGTCCAAAATTGTCCTATGTTCCCATGTTCCCACACTGTTTCCTTACTTGTTCCCCGTTTAATAAATTTGCTTGCCACTTATCACCGCCCTCAATTCCCTCCCGCAAAAAAGAAAGACACCAAAAACAAAACTTATAATAGAATAGAATAATTTTTTGAGAATGAGATGAACATGGTTATGCTCATTCGATCATATCTTTTATTGCATGTTAGACTGCGCAATATAAGAAATAAACATTGTTATTATTTTTATAATTATAGTTAATGAATAATCACAGATAAAGAGCTTATTCAAGCGTTAGATATATTCAAATACGAGCCAGATTTGGGAAACCTACCTATTAACTCCCGCTCCTTCGTTATCAGTTTGGTAATCGCTGCATTCCACTGTTCTTGGGAATCAATCTCAAATACTCTACCTTTTGGATAGTTCTTTGTGACTTGAAACCCTTTCACACTGATCGTCACTCTGAATCTCGCTATGCTTAGCTGGCTACACCGATCTGCGATTCGAAATCCTTCTCTAACTCGAGCAATAAAATCAAATAATGTCTTGTCACTTTCGCCCCCTATTCCCATTTCAGAGGACCAACGCATATGCTGATTTTTCATCGCCATTTCTATAAATCGCAGCAGTGACAGGCAGCACAACACCGATCGGCAAATCTCTCCGCCATCTTGGCAATCTGTGACAACAGATTCCCGCCAACTTCTAGCACCCAGACTCCCAGCTGATTGCTCTGTCTTTGTTTGATTTCTAGTGTACGTAAAGTAAGACGAAACCAATGACAGTAGTGCATAAATGACCATAAATGAAATCTCAGAAATAACGGTCTTTATTTCTTATATAGCAATATTTTCTCCTCTGATTTGTACAGTTTTGTTCCCCTCTTCCCTAAAAATAGGCTTATGTTCCCTTGTTCCCTTCAATATTTTGCCAATGTTCCCTTGTTCCCCCAAACTCCTGGCAGACTCTCATTTTTACCAAAATTCAGCTGAAGCTTTTGATAACAGATAATTTTTCAGCAATTATAATGAGTGTTATGCTTTCTCTGACGTCAATTAAAGTGGCGCATTCTCGCTTAAATCATTTTCCCCAGCAGAATCGAATTTCTGCCTTCCCAACCTTAGTTTCTACTGACCCGCTTCATTTACAATTTGACATGGTTTGACATTTAATAAATTCAACAGTTTATAACGGAGAATAGGCAGAGAGCCTACGAAGAATCCTTGCAGGACCCTCCTGTATCGCGCATCCGAGGATTGACTGGTTAATTACATTAGAGAATTTCAATTTTATTCATAGGAGTTGAGAGAGGAAAAGTTGCCATAAATCAGGAGGGAAGTTGCGGCGCCCACTGTCAGACGGTGTCATTTAGCAACCGTTTCTCCGGTGGAGCTCCTTTCGTGTTCGCTTCTCTTAACCATGGAAATGTCTCATCCATTGTTCACGATTCTGCATTCATTTGGGTTGAGGATGTCACTGCAGCCGATTTCAAAGCGTGTTTGGTGCAAGGAGGACATAGCTCTGGAGGTAACACTACTATCGATTGGCTTGCGTTCCACGGTGCTCAATCGGGAGTTTATCATGGAAAAACTAGTTTCGGCCTGTTTACCACTGGAACAAAGTGTGAGCAGGTCTCATTTCCTCAGGTAATTTAAAGAATGGAGGTTACTTCGGTTAATAAGTCTCGCCATGATGTTGTATTGTATTGTATTGTAATCTTTATTTAGACACGATCAATTCATCAGCCTATAAAAATACATATCACATACGCTAAGATATTTAAAATTAAAACTACATACTATAACACTAAAGCTGTTTTCCGTGAATGCCGTGCGTTAGACTTAAAGAATGTCATTGATCTTACGTTTAAATAACCCCAGAGACTCTGTGTTCCTTATATCGCTTGGTAAACTGTTCCATAATGTGGCGCCATTGTAGCTAAAGCTTTTTCTGTAATAATTAGTGCGCGGTAGTGGAACATTAAGCTTATTTTCAGAGTCCCTGAGGTCATAAGCAGACTCACGCCACGTAAACTTTGAGTATAGATACCTTGGAGCTAGCCCGTGCAGACATCTAAACATCATGGTGGCTTTATGGATTTCCTGCTGGCGTGCAAGATTTTTCCACCCTAAAAACTCGAGTAGCTCAGTTGCATCAGCATCATAGTTAGAGAATTTCAACACACGAGCTGCTCTATTCTGCAATTTGTCTCGTAGCGTTTTCCCACAGCTACCCCAAACAATGTCACAGTAATCAAAGTGAGGTTTTACTAAAGCTTGGTAGATGAGATGTAAGGTTGATGCTGGGATCAGGTGCCTAATTCGCTTTAGGGCCCCGATACCAGAGGCGATCTTTTTCGTTATAAAACAGAAAATAATCAAAGAATGTTAAAAATCCTGAACTAATATGTAGTCTCCCTCGCAACCATTCTTTAGGATATAATTTGAATATATCAAAAAAGTTGAAATGGTAAATTGGCCACCGTTATGATTATAAAAGTTGACGTTTCGAGCGTTAGCCCTTCGTCGGAGCGAAGGGCTAACGCTCGAAACGTCAGCTTTTATAATCATAACGGCGGCCAATTTACCATTTCAACTTTGTTGATATATTCAAATTGTTTCGTTACCCCCACCGACGCAGCCCCAAACAGTTTCTTTAGAAACTATCAGCCTTCGTTCTTTAGGATGTCACCCAACGCTTTTCGTTGCGACACATCCTCACGATCAGAAGGCAACCATTTCGTTAAGAATTTTTGATAAGCGCGATAACCCTTTGCTTTGCTAAGGTAGAGAGCTCGTCTAACCATATTAATATATAGACCATAGAAATGAAAAATGGCTGATAGCAGGAGTTTTGCCTCTCAGGTCTTCTCACAGTTGCCCAAAGTCCAAGTAACTGTTAAACACAGTGCATCAAACCAATCACAGGACGCCATGAGCGTTTGGATTGAAAGTCTCTCCACAGGTCAGTTCGAAGTTTGTCTGAGGGAGTCGAGGACGTTTGATGGACCTCATAGCAATCTTGTGGTGGTATGTGGGACAACTTTTTCATTTTTTAATATGAACTCAATGAAACTCATATTAAGCATGTTGCTACAGGCAGCTTTGACTGAAATTTAAAGAGGCTTTCTTCTCGTACCAAAAAATGTTTAGAAAATGTTTCACCCTTCTGAAAAATACTTTTGAGCTTCCAGCATTTGGTCTGGTTACTTAGTTACCCATGCCCCTAGGAAACTAAAATCAATGTCATCGCCAGACCTGATATCGCCTGTGTTTCACTATTTCATGTTTCTATAGTACTTGGATGAACATTTATCGCGCTTGCCCAATTTCAGACCATTTCAAGGTCCCCTTTCGGGAAACAACGCCTGAAATATTCGGATTTAGTAGGGTTGACTTGGGCTCGAGTGATTTACCATTTGATGGATTATTAACCTACTAACTTTGAAAATTTGTGAGGATAAAAATATGAATGACGAGGTAGTTGTGTCATCAAGTACTGAGTCACTTGTGAACTCTGAACAAGGAACCAAACACATTGGAAAATTATTTCGTCAACGTCTTTATTCTTGACTGAATTCTAGAACTGGATAGCGTATACAAATCATCCTTCTTCGTGGGGAGCTAAAGAGACCTCGAAAGTTGTGTTCTCTGAGTATGAGACACCAAATGCAAGAAACAGCTACGCCTTATGTAAGGTATGTGCAATTAAGGGATGGCACCACATTCATGTCTTCCCAATCTCCCTGATTCCTCAGGGAATCGAGTACGTTTTCATCTTCAGATCATGCCTTTCTTCAACCAAACTGTTTTTTGCATTTATTGCAGAATATAAACTTCACAAGCCCATTTTATGAGCCACCAGTTGTTCTCACAGCTGTACTCAATGGACGCAACAACCGTGTTAACATAGGAAGTCAAGTGAAAGGTCCCTTAGTCAGTTGGCTGGAGGTATATTAACTGATTGTACACTCGCTCGCTCTGGGTCTTTAGCTTATGCAAACAATGTACTGATACTACTTAGGTTAACTTTACAGAGAGAAGATGGCTGCCCTTGACTTTTCATATTTTTTTTCATCACTGACTAGTAGAACTGACCCATTCTTCCAGCTATCCATATCTCTGTTTATCCATCTATGCATGCATGTATGCAGGTATGCATGTATGCATGTATGCGTGTGCATGTAGACATGTATGCCGGTGTGCATGTATGCATTTGCGCATGTGTGCATGTATGCATGTATGCATTCAGCTATTTGTTCATGAATTAATTCATCCATCCATCCTTCCATGAATCCTTGCATCTTTGCATACAAACGCGTATGTAGCTATCTATTCACTTACTCACCTACCCGTTCATCGATAAAGATTTCAAGAGACGAGTCAGTGTAGTTGAATATGATATGGTAATATGTATATGCCGCTTATTCTTCACTTCCATACAATTCATAATATACACGATGTATTTTCAAACAAGTTTGGTTGATTTTGAATTCGGTCGTAGAGTAGGGGAGGGTGTTAGACATTATTTGCTTTTAGTAACCGATATCTCTTTACATAGCAAGGTCATTGTTATGTTTATTCACCCGATGCAACATTGTTTTTTTCAATCAGTTATTGTGGGACTTATGCTTTTCGTCACTCTTGTTTCTCCCTCACCTCATTTAATTGGATGAAGCAATTTTCTTGACTACATCTTACCTCGCGCGACCTTTTTGTTTGATAGGAAGTAACCAAGTCTTACTTTCGAGTTTGTATCAAAGATGACGCAGGACATGATGGTCAGAGGGCAAATATAAATGTGGACTATTTAGTTGTAGGAGGTAAGTTATGGAATGAACCATTTCTGTGTTTTCTTCTCGTTTTTCAATATAGCCTTCTTAAATAACGGTGTAACATGCCTGCTTTTTCTAGACCTTGATCCCTGTATGAATGCAAGCTGCAAGTACCACAGTCATTGCGTTACCTTGGGTCCTCGGCAGTTCACATGCCGCTGTAAAAGCAGCTGCCCATCATTCGAAGAACAAGTCTGTGCCTCCAACGGCCGTACTTTCAGAAACCTCTGCTTACGGAAGAAAGAAGTTTGTAGAACAAAAGGAAACTATTCTTATTATCACCCAGGAAGTTGCACAGGTATCACAAGTATGATTATATGAATTAGTTAACCGTGAGGCTAAAAGCAGGGGGGGGTTGGAGAGAGCAGACATTGACTTAAATTTTGTCGCTCTGTTAACAAAAAAGGTAACACTTGAGTCGCAAGCGAGAGCGTCACTAAACAGATACATATAAATATGGAAACTGTTATTTTATGAAACTGATTTTAAAAAATTCAGGTCTTTTCGGGGCGTCAACTTGGTGGAACTTTCCTTCGAGTCTCCTGGTTGCTTCAAAGGAACTTTGTCAGTTCTCTGATTGAAGATGGGTAAACAACAACCACTGTACACATAGCATTTATTTCCTTGTATTAATATAATTTACTGAAAATAGCCATCGACCAATGAGCGTGAGAGAATTTCTACGGTTCCTTATATTAGAAAACTACGAAGCTAGCGACTAGAAAATACTCTGAGGTCTTCGTTGCAATAACTTCGTCCTCTCACAGTACCAATTACTAAGCTGATTTGGTCTGGATTCAATTGTTTCTGCTGATTTGCAGGTTTTCCACTCCAAAGAGGAAGACATAAGTTTCGGAACGTCCCTTCCTGGGCAGAGGATCAGTGCGAATCCATAGACTTTGATCCTTTTGTATTCTATCCTCACAAGAAAGTCTACGTGCAACTTACTGTTAATCACTTTAATTATTCTGATCCCGGCACCGTGCACGAGGCCACCACACCCTGGGTTGAAAGCGTCAACAGCACTCAGTTCACAGCCTGCGTCACTCGAGCTGGTAGGAATGATTACCCCTCGGATAGCTTTGCCGACGTTGATTGGATGGCATATCAGGGTGCTCCCTCTGGGGGAGTGGCTGGTGAAGAAAAGTTCTCAAGATGGTGGACTGGAACTAGCTGTCAAACAATTACCCTTCCAAGCGTATGTAAACTGTTGTGATCATGGATTGTAAGGGGGATAGGGGGAGAATCTCCTCTATTTGGCCTACAAATAGGGATGTGCCGCGTATCACAGGAATATCATTTTGGACTGGGACCCCTAAACAAAGTACAGTCTTAACTTATAGGTCCCGGTGTACTTTTGTGTGAAAAAAATTGCTTTATTTCAATGTAATTCTAGACATACTGTTGGGATATACTGAGAGTTGCCTCCTAAATGATGGTATGCACGAGGTCGACTGTTTTAATCCCAACAGTGAAAATTGGATTTTACTTCCTTAACAGGTTCAGGTTCTGGAAGGTTCGGGGCGTACTCCCGTGCACGCTTTAAGCACAGAATCGACGTGCAAGAGATGGGGTGGGGAGGGGGGCGAGGGGGCAAATATCGCTGGTGGGCCTCTAATTGGTTCAAATATATCAACTCAAAATCGCGTTTATCACTTAAGCTACTTGGACATTATTGATCCAATTATTTGTTCTTTCAGGGAAAGTTCCTCACCTCGCCAACAGTAATTGTAACTGCTGAACACTACAGGACAGGTTTAAAACATGACGCTACCTGCGTATGGCTGGAAGATGTCTCAGCGAGTTCGTTTAAGATTTGTCTACGAGAGTTTCAAAACTTTGCAGGGGTTCATGATGAAATCTCTGTGGTTAGTATTAAAACACAGGGGCAGGAAACTACAGCATGTATATTTTAATTTGTTTTGTTTCAAGCACCATATTTCGGCTTCTCAAATCAGCCTTCTTGAGGTATGAGTTGAATTATCGTGGAAACTTCGCGTTCCTTCGCGTTTTGTTTTTCTTTTTTTTTTTTGAGATGCTCATGATTTATTTGCCATTCAATAAAGAAAAAAAAGCGTTTTTAGGCTTAGATTGAATCTGTCACAAAAGTATTTTTCAGTGGGAATAAATACTTATAAAAAGATCAGCATTTTGCTTTTTTGTGAATAAAACTCGCTTTTCAGGAATTTTGATTCTTTTCACACTGAGTTCTCATTTTGTTTCTTTTTCCTGACCGCTCTTTTTTATTTATTTGGTTTTTGTTTAAGGTACCCAATTTTTCGTAAACAAAACTGATGAATTTCCTCCTTTTTTTGTACCCTCTTACAGAACTGGCTGGCGTTTGATTCCCTTCCTAGACCACTCTTTAGAGAACACAATGATGTCAGCTTTCAAAGCAACCTTTCGCCTGTCAAAAATTATAACTTTGCCTTCTGCAAGGTAATTTGAAGTTATTAATTAATTATTAATTAAGGGGGTGAATATGATGGTGACGGTTAGCCTGCGCTATGCTCTCGCTCAGTGGAGTCAGGTGAAAAAATGGAGCAAGCACTGGAAATGAAGATTTGGCTCCCCTTGGCAACCACTAATTCGCTTTTCTCCATTCGCCGAGGGTAAAAATGGCCAGTATAACAAAGAACACTGTTTCTATCCTCCAATTTTTCTCTGTTAGCCAAGGAAAAGACGACAAATAAACAAATTGATTTTCTTAAGTAACAGTTGATCACGAGGTTTTACGATTCACTGACTCGGCCTGAATCCAAATACACTCGCTAGCTTTTGACTTTTATAATCATAGAATGTGAGTCAAGCGTTGGATGCTATCCTTGAGTAGCATAGTGTTATAAAGTCAGACGTGTAAATCAAGTGAGGCCAGGTATGCTACGATGGTTTAGTTTTCAGAGCTTTCGCTGATCTACAGCATCATTAGGGATGATGATGATGATGCCGTAGATCAGCAAAAGCTCAGAAAACTGAACCATCGTAACATACCTGGCCTCGCTTGATTTACATGTATGGCTTTATAGAATGTGAGCTTTGTTGGAAGTTACAGCAAATCACCAACCGTGCTTTTGACAGCCAAACATTCTACTTCTGGAGGAAATGCTGCGGCAGAATGCAATGGTATAGTGAGCTGGATAGAGGTAATTTGAAAATGCGTAAGAATGAATACATACAACTGAACAAAGCACGCATAAATCGTTACTTTTAAATCACACAGAGGAACGATTTGACGAAATAGCATGTCATTTCGTGCCATTAATGCTGCAACTGACTTAGCTACACGTACTGCTAAATTAGCCAGAAATATTGCAACAAGACACGGATAACTCGATGTGTGGATACCTATCAAATGATAAAATACTGAATTTTAAAGCATGCAGTTCTGTCGTCTCTCTTGTGACACCTGTAAGTCTTGAAGTGGTATTTACATCCGGCATCAAAATGTAAGTCTTGAAGTTATATTTATATTCATTAAATTTTTTTTTCAATAGTTTATCACCACCTCTGGCTTTAGAATATGTGTCAAGGAAGTGTTTGTCAATCGCTTTGATCCAGTAACTGTATCGTATGCAGTTCTAGCAGGTAAAATCTGGTAAGGTGTCCTTGATTTTAAGCGTGGGGTATGGTCTCTTTCCGGACGCATTTCTCGGGACACTTGCTCCGGACACTTCTGAAGCAGAAGAAAAATAATTACACCTAACCTAAGCAAGCAAATCATGCTGAAAAAAAAAAGCATTTACAAAATAATGTTTTATCATAGTAAATGTGATTGAAATAAATGTGTTTCACCTTTCTTCAACAGACATATGCCTTGAAGGATGGGCGTACTATAAGGGATACTGCTACAGAAGAATTTCTTCCTGCGATTCCTGGAGTGGCAGCCAGGCAACATGCGCCACCCTGGGGGCTAATCTTCCCAGCATTCACAGTCAGGAAGAAAATGTGTACATACAGAGTCTACATGGTGGTGACCACTCGTGGCTTGGCCTTTCTGACCGGAACACTGAAGGAACATTCGTGTGGAGTGATGGATCACAGTTTAATTTCCATTACTGGGCAAGCCATCAGCCAAATAATTTTCACGATGAGGACTGCGTCCATACTCTTGGTTTCCTCAAAAATCACAAGTATAGATGGAACGATGTAAATTGCACGGACTGTCATAAATTTACTTGTAAGAAAGGTAGGTTTGCCGAGTGATGGGGAATTTGTTTTTACTCAGAGCAAAGTTCCTGGGTTTTATAACGCATGGGATTTTGGATACAATGTATATATGAAGTTCACATATTTTGAACTGCGGTATTAGATACGTATCATGCACGATCCTCGCAGTAGAGAGCGCTCTCTACTGCGAGGATCGTGCATCATACGCATGGGATTTTAATAACGTATTCCAATAATAGGAGGTTGTGCTCGGAAAAGGAGCCTTACGATCCCCTTCCCCAAGGGGGATCTGGGGTCATTCTCTCCAGGAGAAAAAGTTTAGACCTGGAAGCTCGAATGTGATTCCAGCACTGAGGTCATCAAAATGAATGGTGTTTATAATAACTAACCAGTGAAGTCAAATGCCTTGCAAAGCCCCCATTAGTTTATATATGTGTAAGTTCTTTGGCATACAAAGCTCTGCTTTCATGTCCAAATTGAGCACTGTGGGGTGAGTAATTGCCGCTAGCATTGCGCATAGCTCACTAGGCTTTCCTAGTTTGAGCACTCTGGCATGGCTTAGACGATACCACAAATGTGGGATCGTTCGGGGTAACCATATCGGTTCTCCCCCATCCTAGCATCAGCACTGCACTGATGAGGCCCAGAAGGCCGAAACAGTGCTGTCTGCAGTTATATATATATATATATATATATATATATATATATATATATATATATATATATATATACATACTAATTCTGGGTGTCATTTTGCCAAAACAAAATTGAAAAATCTTTTCACATTGCGGAACATAAATCCAAGGTGCACTCGCACCTCGTACGTCATAACCTTGCTTTAATTTCAAATTTACATCTGAGTATAAGAAAGGAAACATGAGAATATGTTTTCAAGCCAAATGGAGATTAACGTGTTTGTTTCGCACTAGCAAAGATATCCTGTGGATTATAATTAGGAATATCATCTTTCAAAATATCCTATAGGTGCTAAACATAGTTTACTTACGATGTTCGAATAAAATTCTAAAAAGACTGTGACCTTTTGACTGAGAAATAGGGCCGTTCCCCGAACATCAACACAGTTCCTTTTACGTTTATTCGTTGGCAAACCAAATGCAAATATTTGCCAAATGATATTAACAATTAACTCGAGAAGTAATTATAAAAACTCAAATATTCTGTTTACATTTTACCTCTAGACTACAATGAATGCAAGGAATTTGCTTACGGCTGCCCAGTTAACGCCACTTGTGTGAACAATGTTGGTTCTTACTCTTGCCAATGTCCAGCTGGATTTCGCCTTAACGGAAGAGATTGCACAGGTTTATAAGTAACAAAGTTGAAATGGTGAATTGGCCACCGTAATGATTACAAAAGCTGACGTTTCGAGCGTTAGCCCTTCGTCGAAGCGAATAGACACAACCCACAATTCCACACACAACCCACAATTCCTCTATTCGCTCCGACGAAGGGCTAACGCTCGAAACGTCAGCTTTTGTAATCATTACGGTGGCCAATTTACCATTTCAACTTTGTTGATATATCCAAATTATTTCGTTACTCCCACCGACGCAGCCCCAAACAGTTTCTTTCGAAACTATCAGCCTTTATTCATTTATAAGTAACAGATGGCAAGGGATTATAAACTGTTTATAACCTCTTGTGTATAGCCAAACCCTAAAAGAATGGGTTATATTTTTGATTTTAGGTATAAAATCAGTCAGGTTTTCAGGTTGTGTACTAGCTAGAGTAGTGAGACTGGTTGTTGTTATTTCATGTTATTTCTACGTTAATTAGTCAATTGTAATGAAATAAAAGTAACACTAATAATAATGAGTAGACCTCGTAGTTTGGTAAGTAGATGAAGTAAGAGGCGTAATTATGTTCATTTAGCTTTTATTAGAGATATTTTAGGTTAGCTTTCAGCCTTTCAAGTTTGCGAGGAAACATTTGGCCATTTTCTTCCTTTTGGTTTTTTTTCTTGCATTGTGAGTTGTATAATTGCAAATTGGTAGCGCGTAATGTCATGACAATAAATTGAGATATTTTATTGAACAGACGTTGACGAGTGCAGCTCGGGTTCATCTTCATGTCATGCTCAAGGCCAATGTGTGAATGTTCCTGGTTCGTATGAATGCATCTGTTTGCCAGGATACGTAGGGGATGGAAAAGCTAAATGCGAAGGTAACTGAGTATCGGCATCAGAAGGCTCTTCCTTCCTCACTTCAAGGCGTAGAGCCCTAAACCTACCATTTCTCAAAGACGTTAGTTTTCATTTTACCATGACTAACTGGCTTCTGACACTCTTATAATCCTTTTCGCGTTGACTGAATTATTCGCTAAAATTTCTCAAAATGAGCTGGTATAGCATCGAACTAAGGTCAGCCTAAATTTCTCGGCCATTAACGTTTTACTTTGAATTTTTCTTTTGCCTGTTTTTTGTATTTTCATGGTATGTTGGTTTGGGTTTGTAGTAACGTATTACATCTAGACACGAGAATGCTCTGTCTCGAATTCTCGGCCCTTTTTTTCTCTTTCTCATGCTAAGCTCCTGAGTGGGAGGGCTGAACGCTGAACTTGGCTCGTTTGTCATCACATTGAGTCAAACATTTCATGCCCGGCCCCAACTAACTGAGTACATTAGCATTTTATTATTTGACCGCTGCTTTTGCCTTTGTTACACTTTCACCCTTGCGAGGCCTTACGCTGGACTGCGCAACTTTTTCCGGCCCTGTTCGCGCCATCACCTAAGGCCCCCATATCCCGCCCACACAGGGATTTTTATCATGATGGTTTTCAGTAATAGCTCTCACGGGGCCGTATATGGTCCATGATAAGACTTTTTTCTGCCTCGTTTGGCTCTACCTTAATTACGTTTCTCTATTTCCGACAGCTCCACGCCTGACAGCAACAAGCTCTTGCGTGTTGTCTACCTCAAAAGGTACATCTGGTCACATCAGAATAACTCAAGCTGGCTCGCAATATTACAATAATATGGATTGCAGATGGAATTTTTCCTCCAATGCAGTTATAGAACTTGTCTTCTCCAGTTTTCGCACTGAATCGTCTGCTGATTTCGTGTCTGTGTACGATGGCGGGTCGGTGTCTTCGCCTCTGATAAGAAAAATGAGTGGATCTTCTCTCCCGCCACCTATTACAAGTTCTTCTAATAATCTCTACGTAAAGTTTTCGTCTGATGGCTCAAATACGTACGACGGTTTTCAAGCAGCATATCGAGGTAAAGCTTATCAAAAGGTGGCTCAAGATGTTTTGATTTTTCAAAAACTAGTCGGAGCGAGACGACTTCCTCTCAGAAACACCCTTAGTTTTTAGCCTTATGTGTTCGAAATTCGATAGACAATTCTGTGAATGCTATTTCTATAGGGATTTTTTTCTGCAAAGTTTGGCAAAAGAGTTAGTCGCACTAGTCACTATTTAGAATCATTTGATTTTTTTTTATAACGTAGAGCTTAATTTTCCTACATCTTACTCTATCTTGCAAAAATACGACTCTATGGTATTGCAGTTTCGTATGTTATGTTATGTTATATTATGTATGTACATGCAAATGATTTAATAACAGAGGAGAGAGGAATGTCAGTTACCTCAAGTTATTTATCAACTTGCTATTTATTCTCTCAATTCTGTTATCAGTTCTTACTGATGGATCCTTACGTATCAATGGTAACACAGCTACTGGAAGGGTTGAGGTCTACTATGATGGCCAGTGGGGTACAATTTGTGACGATGCGTGGGATATCAACGATGCTAATGTAGTATGCAGGCAGCTTGGTTACACACGAGCGAATCGAGCCTATAGTGGCGCCACCCACGGTCAAGGTACTGGTCCAATTTGGATGGACGACCTGGCATGCTCAGGCAGTGAGTCTCATGTATATGACTGTAGACATCGTGGATGGGGAAACCATGATTGTACACACAGTAGGGACGCCAGTGTGGAGTGTTTCTTGCCAGTGCGTTTGGTAAATGGTGGCGCTAGCTATGGCCGCGTGGAGGTCTATCACAATGGGCAGTGGGGCACGGTCTGTGATGATAGTTGGGATATGAATGATGCTAATGTGGTTTGCCGTCAGCTTGGGTTTCCCAGCGCATCATCAGCTCCTCACAGCGCACGATACGGTCAGGGATCTGATCCCATCTGGATGGATGACGTGGGATGTCAAGGAGTAGAAGCTTCTCTGTTCAACTGTGCACACAGAGGCTGGGGAAGTCACAACTGTGGCCACGGTGAGGATGCCAGCGTGATATGTAACACCTAAAGAACCCCGAAAACATATTTCTTTTTACTATGATTTCTATACGCTGGAATCAGTTACATTATTATAGTATGTAAAAGAGAAATATCACTCGGAATGAGTGAAACAAATTTAGAGTAAAAAAATCAAAAGCTCTCTGCGAGAAGGAAGAGATCCCATTTTCTTTTGATCGCTTAGACTTTGAATATTACATTTCGGGACCTAGTTTCTTTCATAAATGTTAAGTTCAGTTAGAAACAAATACAATTTTAGGTATCTGGTTTTTTGCTGAAGTTTTGCCGAAGGCTAAACATCGTCATGTTGATTAACAATCTGGTACGGTTTGAAAATAGGAACTCCATTAAGTAAGCTTTCATTTCACGTTTTCAATGTTGCAAATTTTGTAAACTACTTCGAATGGACAAATTTAGGTAAATGAAAAAATATGATTTGTACAATGTTCTTAGTTACAATTTCTCTTTTTTAATAATAAATAAAATACTAGATATAGCAAAGTAGCAGAAAGCTTTTTTTTTTTTTAATAGATAACAACTTTCTTTCATCCTTCCATTATTCTTACGGTCTCCCTACTGCGTATGAAATTTGTAATCGATTTCCATCTTGCCTGCCTGTGTACTAGTGTTAGGGCAGAAGTTACAGTATTTGTGTGGTTTTATATGTTTTCAACCTTTCTGCGGTTTCTCTCGACAGTTTTCACCCTTCCATCCCGCCTTATTTCCTCCCTTTTGATGTTGAGTGCGTCCGCTAAGTCTCTCTAGTCTCATGATAAAAGAACATGTAATACTGGTGTGACTACAAAACCTTTTTCCAATTTGAAGTCGTAATATGAATTGTTTTTGGCGTCACCAGAAATCGGGGACATTTTGAGCCCGTTACGAAATGTCAGCGGTATATCGTATTACAGACAATTCAATATGGCGACGTCGGAAGTGAAGTGAACACGTAGCTTTCTGTTTTCGTAAAACCCCCCGAGAGAAAGGCCTGGTACCTTTCTATCCCAGAAAGCCAAAGGAGACGTCAAAACAAGGAAAATGGCGGCAAAGTTGTGCAGTTACTGGGACTTGTATCTTTCGTGTTCTTCCTTCCTAAAATTGGGGTATTTAAAAATGGCTTATTTGGCTTTTGAACTCTGTGAAAATACGAAGAGTTTCCCGGCTCGAGGAAAATTTGTGGGCCAACATATTCGACCGTTTACGAGCGATTTAGTTTAGCAAACTTCTGCAGAATGCATATCGAACTACGCGGTTGCGAATCTTCACAAGGTTGTTCCCACGACATAACAATTGTAACACCTAGTCGAAGCAGATTTTAAAAGTTTGTATGGGAGAATAGAGTCAGAATTATGAGTTTACTTGTTTACCTTGGGAAAAAGTAGGCTTGAATTTGAGTATTTCTTTTTCGCAGCGATAGACGCTTTAACCGATGCAGGCTGCATTTCCAAGTACGCAGCGAAAGAATATCCCATTCTTAGACAGCTATTTTGAAAAAATAATCTTTTCCAATACATTTTCTCATACTGTTTCGGCGCCATCTTGCTTGTAACACGAGAATCGCCTCCGCCATATTGTCCCAAATTTCTGGCAATGATTTGAGTTTATAGGCGTAAATTAAAAAAAGTTTGGTTGGGATGTCTTTTAGGCCTTCAAGGGCCGTTGTGACGTGATGTGAAAGGTCAATACAGGTGAAATTCGGAAAGCTCTTAAACAGCCTTAGAAACACGACACCCAGTTTCTCTAAACTTGTGAATCACCATAACATGTTGTCCTTATGAAAAGACATCATCTTTGACAACCGAATATTGCTTTACATTTAAAAACTATTCGCCGAAAGGGAGGTGGTTAGTGGTGAATATTTACCGAGCCGCCGAAAACAGTCAGATAATAGAGCACAAAAAGATGAGTTACCTTTTTTATAAAAGCCTTGTTATGCCCTTATTCGAGTATGCTGATTTAGTTTGGGGAGACAAACATAATGTAACTTTAATGTCTAGTTTGCAAGTGCTTCAAAATAAGGCGGCTAAAATAATATTAGATCGACCACTGTATTCCTCTGCGTCTGATGCGTTAACTACACTGAAGTGGTTAACACTAGAAAAAAGGCGCTTCCAGCGCCGATGCGTACATGTATATAAATGTCTTAATAGTCTCACGCATCACGAACTAACATTAGTCACTCAGCAAGAACAGCATAGTTACAACACAAGAAATAAAGCAAACCTCAAAATTCCATCCGTTAAAAGAAACTGGGGCAAACAAAGAACTGGCTATCATGCTGTAAGTGATTTTAACTCGCTGGACAAAACTATACGAGCCGCTGATAATGTAAATATTTTGAAGCGTAAGATTTTTAATTCATTGATTTAAGTTTTGTATTACACATAAGATACATTAGTTTTTAGTAGCATCTTTTAGCATTTTTATTCATTGTAAATTTTTAATTTTTAATTTTCGAGGTCCTTTTTGTAAACCACTTTTTAGTGAAAAAGTTTCCTCATCAAAGATTGTCATCATCATCAGTTTAAGTTATTCATTCCTGCAACGATTACAATATTTTCAGGCAAAAAATCCCGCGCGCGTTGCTCGGAATTGAATAGCAAAGGATATTCGGAGTTTGAGTTGCTAATCAGAGCGTGCCTTCGATGCTATCCTTTGTTTTAGTATATATTAAGATGATATATAGACAAGATAACAAGAGTGGTAACAAAACCAAGTACAAGACAAATAAAGCTTTGATATGTAGGCAGAGATACATTTATGTATAGGTATTAAACACTTACAGCGAGTAATATGATAACGGTTTTGTTGGAGCAAATCACATCAATCCCTTCCATGCGACCTCGCCTTATCAAGCTCTGGTGAAAGGTTTTTACTTCCGGGGTAACGCGGTTTGCATTTCCCTATCACCTCTGACTAGTTACAACTGTTCACCTGGCAGATAATTATGCTGTTTTGAAACTCATTATTCCGGAGTACTTAGGTTTTACTTCTTTATGCGATAAAGCAGTTCTTGTTTCTGTTTTGGAGCAACTTCTAGTTTTTCTCACTAAGCTAACGCGAACGCGAGTAGCTAGTGTCGCAAAACAAAAACCAAAGTAATCACCACGTCAAATGAAAATAGGGAAGCTATCGAAAAGCAAGTTGGGAAAATCTTGAAACCCGTGAGCGTAAAAAAAAGGCAGTGACTAGATTGCGATGTTCTTCAGAATTTTCTTCTGGGGGGGAAGGGGGATTGGGCACTAAGACAAAACTAATGCAAAGCAGGTTTACCATGAAAAGTTAATCAAAAACTTACTCAATTATTTCAAGATTACCATAGTAATTATAGTTTTATGTTTCTATAATTATCATGGAGGTTAAAATGCAAGAAAATAGGCAGTCATGCAGGCCAAGAAAGTAGCAGAAGACGGGAAAATCACATGACCAGTGTTCGGTTTAGTTCCAGTCTTCGCTTCCATCGCTTCCTTTATCATGTTATGTTTTGCCACTTAGTATCCCGGTTACTGTGTGTTTTGACAGGCCGACGTTTGCATCAGTTCCACTTAAAGCCCACACAATTGTTACTTGGGTATCATCCTGATAATGATAGCAATAAAAAGACTTGATGAATGAAGGAACGAAGGAACGAAGGCAACGAGGGAACAAGGGAACGAGGGAACAGCAAAATGAGGGAACAAGGGAACAAGGGAACAAGGGAACAAGGGAACAAGGGAACAAGGGAACAAGGGAACAAGGGAGCAAGGGAACAAGAGAACAAGGGAACAAGGGAACGAAGGCACGATGGAACGAGGTGACGAGGGAAAGAGGGAACGAGGGAATAAGGGAACGAGGAAACGAGAAAACAGGGAAACGAAGAAACATATTGGATGAGTGAATGAGTACGTGAAGAATGAGTGAATATGAATGAATGAAGGAATGAGGAAATAAACAAGTTTGGATCATTGTGGATAAGTGCATAGATGAAGGATAAATGAATGTATGAATGAATTAATAGAAGTATGATTGGACGGATTAGAAACAATATTGAAAGCCTGTTACTTGTTCTTTACATTTAAAGAAAACTGGTAACCAACCATACTGGCCTGTTATAGGTTATGAAAAGCTCCTCTATTCATAGTACACAGTTTTCAATTTCTCACACAGATTTACTTTTTGAAATTTTGGCACGGCATCAATATGCAAAGCCATCGGTGACCAGCTTTCTTTCCTCGAATTAAGCCAAATTTTGTGATTGATTTTTATAGCCTGCAGTGTCTGGCTAAAAGTCTTACCTGGAACTGCACATCATTGGCAGTGTCGCCTGTTACAGCATCCCTGGAGAACTCCAACATGGTTGTACCGTCCTTTCCACTCACCTTTGTTAGGAGGAAGCTTTGGTTTGGGTCTCTGGTTGGTTTTGATAAGGACGTGCTCCAGTAATCCTGTTAGCAAATGAAGGCCAATGCTATTAATTTAAATTGCATATTTATAGAGTTTGTTAAAGGTTAGCGGGCCCTACCTTGTATTTACTCTAAAATAAAAGTTCATCTATATTATTTTCACTAATTTGTTTGTCTCTCTTTCATTTGCAATACGTTTGTGAGTCAGTTATGGAGTGAGTAATTCACTGAGTCAATCTATCAGTCAGTAGTCAGTAGGTCAGTTAGTCAGCTATTCAGTGAGTCGGCAACTCAGTTAGTTGTTCAGTCAGAGAGTCATTTAGTCAATTAGCTATCCAATAAGCTAATCAGTCAGTCAGTCAGTCATTTAGTCAATTAGTTATTCAATAGGTTAGTCAGTCAGCCAGTCAGTCGGCCAATCAGTCAGTCAGTCAGTCTGTCAATCAGTCTGTCAGTCAGCCAGCCAGTCAGTCAGTCAGTCAATCAGTCAGCTAGTCAGCCATGCAGTCTGTCAGTTAGTCAGTCAGACGTCAGTGTGTCAGTGAATTTGTCAATGAATCAGTCAGCCAGCCAGTTGCTCGGCGGTCGGTCCATTAGTAGGTTGCCCAGTTCGCCAAGCTGGTCAGTCAATTAACCAACCAATCAGCCTATCACTCAGTCAGTCAATCAATTTGTTCATTCATCCAGGCTTCCTTTATACCAACCCACATATGTCCGGCATTGGAGGCAGACCCAGCCACAGCTATATCGTAGTTTTTCATGCCTCTTCCATCAGCTTTTGTGGTAAATCCTACAGCACACCAACCGGTTGTTTTACAGGTCATGTTGAACATCAGTTTGCTGTTGCTGTAGGTCCATTCGAGTTTGAATGAGCCATCGGGAGACATGACACTTGCGTATTTTGGAGGAGCCATTGGAGTCGTGGGAGCCACGGATTCTTTTGTCGTTGGAGCCACCGATTCTTTTGTCGTTGGAGCCACCGATTCTTTTGTCGTTGGAGCCACGGATTTTTTTGTCGTTGGAGCCACCGATTCTTTTGTCGTTGGAGCCACCGATTCTTTTGTCGTTGGAGCCACGGATTCTTTTGTCGTTGGAGCCACGGATTCTTTTGTCGTTGGAGCCACCGATTCTTTTGTCGTTCGAGCCACCGATTCTTTTGTCGTTAGAGCCACCGATTCTTTTGTCGTTAGAGCCACGGATTCTTTTGTCGTTGGAGCCACGGATTCTTTTGTCGTTGGAGCCACGGATTCTTTTGTCGTTGGAGCCACCGATTCTTTTGTCGTTAGAGCCACCGATTCTTTTGTCGTTAGAGCCACCGATTCTTTTGTCGTTAGAGCCACCGATTCTTTTGTCGTTAGAGCCACCGATTCTTTTGTCGTTGGAGCCACGGATTCTTTTGTCGTTGGAGCCACCGATTCTTTTGTCGACATCATTGTTGCCGATGGTTGTATGGCTGTTGTTGATGGCAACGGCGGAGGTTCCTTCGCTAAAGAAATCAAGTTATATCTCCCATCCAATATTTTGGTCTTGTCGTGTTTTGACAAACCATTATTGTTCGCATCACTGGTGGCTTTCGAGGAGAATATCACTTTAACTTCGGTGGTATTCTGCACAAAGGAAAAAAATGAATAAAACAAAGGAAATATTGCAAAAAGATGGGTTTTCCTCAGTTTCGAAGAGGGTGGGGGGACGGGGTGGTAGGTGGTTTGAGAGCAGATGCTGGGGATGAATCGTTCAATCGGGATCTGTTAGACATGTTCCCTAAGAATATCTTTCTTCCATATTTCCTGTAGGAAATTCTTTGGATAGGGTGGATGGGGGGGGGGGGGGGGGGGGGGGTCTAAGATACTCGTTTTCTTCCCCCCTGAAGGATTTCCGTTGAAGGATTTCTGCTGCGAACAACTCGGCTTTTCGGCATGAAAAGATATCATATCGACTTAGAACTAGAAAAGGCGAGTTTAGAGCAGTGTTGTCATCTTTACGCTACTAAATCGTATCATTAATACCTTAAATTGGACGTCTTCAGCATCTCCCGTCTCAGCATCCCTGTAAAACTCCACAGTGGTTTTCCCAGCAGCTTCAGAGGCTGATATGAGTTTGTAACTTTGTATTCCATCTTTTTTCGGTGGTCCCGGCCCTCGGCTCCAGTGATCCTTTCAAAACAAAGTCCAACCGCCTCAGGTTTACCATAAAGCGTCAAAGTGAAGAATGCCACCGTTTATAATTTCAACGTAAATTTTTATATAGAGAATTTGACGATTGAGTATCGTAGAACCAAACCCAACGTACTCAGGGCAGCCAATCAGAAAAAGTAGGAGCGATGATAACTCAAAATAAACCATATATGGTCAGCTACAAGCGCAAGCGTGGGAAAAAAACAAAAGCGAGTGTCCGAGTCATGATCGGTTTTAATTTTGCATCTGATTGGTTGAAAGGGTAGCGGAAGTAATCTACACCAGTCACATACAGATCATTTCCTAGAAAATTAACCAACAGTGAGTGACGGGGAAACTTGTTTGCCTAACAAAGCTTAATTTTAAGATTAGGAATAGCGTAAGTCGACTGTAGCCTAGCAACATTCCTCACAATAATTTCATGAGAACAACTGAAGGACGCGGTCACGATAACTCACACCTACGGCGAAATCACCAGACTGAGAGCGTGAAAGACGAGAAGATAATATTCTATCACGAGAATTCGTACTCCATTTCTTCAGGGTTTAATAATAATAATAATAATAATAATAATAATAATAATAATAATTTACATTTATATAGCGCACACCTCTATATGAATATATTCAGTCGCGCTTCACAATATCGTAAGATAAAATTATGGCAAAAGTAACTGAGATATAAGAGGCAATACTCTACTTTTAGGTGATCATGACAGAGAACTATATACTAAGTATGTTAAATGTACTGTGTATATGTGTGTGACACGTTCAGGCATGCAAGCATTCTGCACATTACTGTGGTCGACCAAGTCGAAGTTCATTTATTTGTTTTAGCAGGTTGATTAATTTGGCAGCTGTAATAGCTGATGTGGACCTGCTGTCCTAACCCACTCATCCCACCCCAGGGAGGACATCCATCACACAGTAATCTCGTGTGTGGGAAATTAAAGTGCACCTACACCCAAAAAATTTTTTTCGCTTAACGAAGTAAGCTTATTTTTTTGAGTATTTCTGCGCAAAAATTTTTTTATTTGCTCAAATCTTCAATTTTCTATGCCCAGTCAAAATACGGAAAATCGGCCGCCATCTTGCCCCACGACCGAGTTTAAAGAGGAATGGCTCTAGTGGGTAATGTGACGTCAAATCGAGAACACGAAAGTCTGCTTTTCACACAGTTTCACTTGTTTGGGAAGGTTGTAGTCGATAATTGTCCGAAAATATGCCGACTAAGTTTGTTGTAGAAAGATGTAGCAACGTGCGAAATTTGCAAGAGGGTATCGCGCTCCATACAATCTTCATACAACACACCTAGTCGGCATATTTCGGACGATATCGACGACAATCTTCCCAAACAAGTGAAAATGTGTGAGATGCAGACTTTCGTGTTCTCGATTTGACGTCACATTACCCGCTAGAGCCATTCTTCTTTAAACTCGGTCGTGGGGCAAGATGGCGGCCGATTTTCCGTATTTTGACTGGGCATAGAAAATTGAAGATTTGAGCAAATAAAAAAATTTTTGCGCAGAAATACTCAAAAAAATAAGCTTACTTCGTTAAGCGAAAAAAATTTTTTGAGTGTAGGTGCACTTTAACGTCTCCTGCCCCAACCCTGCAGGAGACGGGACCTCCATTTATTCGTCCCTATCCGAGAAGACTAGCATATCTAACCATTTCTTGATGTTATAGAAAGGTAGCAAATTCTTCTCAATTATTTTAAGACCTTGAGTGTTGGTCCGGCCGGGGCTCGAACCCTCGACCTCCCGCACAACAGTCCAGCGCTCTATCCATTGAGCTAACCGGGAGGCGGGTGTCAAGGGTGTCTGTAGGATGATTATTCGCTTTTTCTTAGTCTGAAATTTTATTGGAATGGAATCTATGGATCTATTATCATTGCCTTGGAAGACAGGAGGGAAATACATATCAGACGACAATTTTTTACTGGGTTGTGGTCAAATGACGCAGCTTTTTTTGTCTCTAAAAAAATGTTTACTTTTTTAGTAAATAATTTGGCGACAATCCATTACTATCACACTAATTTGCTCACCCTAAAAAACTAATTTGCTCACCAACCTGTTACTTGAAATTTCTCTTGGCATGACTACCTCAAGTTGATTACAAGGAAATTACGCGTTCCTAAGAAAATGAGCTCCACGGCTGGCAATATTAGAATAACAAAAGAAACAGAAACTCTAGTATATTCGCTTCTCATAATTAATTACTAGAGAACAATTTTTACGCGACTTAATGAGTGAAAAACCGGTCAGCCGAACCTAACAGCAAAAAGTACAGTTTTCACAGTTTTACAGTTTTGTTTCTCTCTTCTTTCAATTTTATTAGATGAAGATTTTCTGAAGAATGCACTAAGCCTTGTAAATAAAGACCAGGTGGAAACCTTTCAGCATCTTTGAACGCAACCCCCTGGAGAAATATGAAACAAGAATGTTGTTTCCACAATGCTCACAACACGGCAGAAGTCTGAGAAACCCTGAAATTCGCTGTTTGATACATAATCTTGATTTGCTCGGCTTTATTTCGAAAGAATTATTTTACCATTCTTGCATGATCTCGATGCCTGCCAAAGCGGTTTGGCAAAATGAAAGCGAACTGTCAATGTGTTAAACAAAAATAAGAAACGAAATTTATCGATGAAGAAAATATTGCAGATTGACTTACATCTACGTATCCTGCACCAGAGGCATATCCTGTCACGGCTATGTCATAATTGACCATGTTTTTACCATCGGCTGTTCCACTAAACGCCACCGCGCAGTAACCGGTTGTTTGACAAGCAAGAGTGAAAATCAACTGGCTGTTGTTATATCTCCATTGCAGCTGATACGCTCCGTCTGGAGATTCCAGGGTGGTTTTCGAGGTAGCGCTGATCTCACTAAAAGCAAGTGAGGCCAAAGCAAGTGTTATAAAAGCAAAGAAGGCCATGTTCCACCCTTCATTTGCCTTACGTGAAGATGAGATGTTCGGGCAAGTACTCTCAGGTTACGAAAGTAATGATTATTGATCTCACAGATGTATTTACAATAGCCACGGGATAACGTCACAATGACGTTTGTTGGATCGGGAACGTCGTAAACTTTCCAATTTTATTGTGTCATTTGGCAGCAATGACCAAACTAATCTAAAATTTCTGTACCTGATAAACGCATGTTTTTTTTGTCATCGAAGATTTTCATATTTTCCCTATATTTTCTGTTTGAAAGTTTCTGGCATCATGCATAAACAATATTGACTTTTACATATCAACCGGATTAGCGTTTATTTTTCAAATATACTCAGTATTCCTCGATCGCAGAGTACTTTTTCGTGTTCAAATCCACTAGTTTATTTTAGGAAGAAATGATGGGCGTGAAATCTGAGAAATATTTAACGCGTTTTTCCCTCCCGCTTCCTGTACATTTATTTATCTATTTATTTTTGCGTTGCTATGTGAATTGACAGGTCGGTTCGTTGCTATGGGCTAGGTGCGAGTGTTTTTCAACAGCGAGTAAAATTGAGTTTTGGAGTATTGCGAGCGAATAAAGTGATTAAAATATACAAATATCGAACCAGCCGAGTATAATTGTTGTTCGTCAACGACATTTGGTCCTTCGAGCCGGATACTGAGCGAAGTCAAGTGAAAAATCGCCGAGTCAAGCTGTAAGTCACCTGTGTACATGTAACTGCGTGAATTATTATTATCGAGCCGTGTGGTTAATTACTGTGAAGATTCATTCAAGTTGCATTAAGATGAGTGCCTCGAACAAAGGAGAAAACAAAACACCACGACTGTTTACGCCAAGTGAGTCCACTAATTCAAGTAAACGTTCCGTTTTAAGAAAGAAATTGCAAGCCGAGAAGTTAGCCCTTGAACTAAAAATAGCCGAAGAAACGTTCGGAAATGAGATCGAATTTCTGCGAGCCGAACAACAGCAGCGTGCAAAGCTTTTGGAACTTCAAAAGAAAGCTGAAGAATCAAGATTGGAATATGAGTTCGAAGATGCCATCGCCCAGGAAGAAGGTATGTCAAATAAAGGCGATATTGATGAAGAGTTGAATGAATTACCTGTAGACGGCGTGAACGATCGGGTCTCGCGCTTAGACCTGGGAATTACTGAAAACACTGTTGTCGAAAAACCTAACAACGAGGAAATTAAATCCATTAAACCAGAGGTCGTTACAGACGTCTCTAGTCAACCCTGTAAAAAGGAGAGATGTGAATCATCTATTGCTAAAGTTCAAGCTGAGTTGAAAACCTCTGCCACAGGAAACCTTAGCATGCAGACGTCGAAGACAGATCAGTTGTTTGAGAAAATACTGCCAGCCTTTGTGAAAATCGTTAAACCAAATTTGCAGAGATTTAATGGAAATCCACTGGAGTACTCAAAATTTAAAGCAGCATTTAACGTTGAAGTAGATAAAAGGGAGGTTTACGATGCAACAGAGAAGCTTAAATTTCTACTAGATTCTGTGGAAGGAAGTGCAAGATCATGTCTAGCGAAATTCATGCCAGGTTCAGACAAATACGAGGAGGCATGGACTGCGCTTCAGGAGCGTTTTGGCCGTGTAGACACAGTTGTGTCAGGTGGAAGGAAGCATATAGACCAATTTCCGACCATAGTGAAAGAAAATAGTATGCAGATCAGGCAGTATCAAGAAATGGTTTCTGAGTTGATAGGCATTTTAAAGGAGCACGACTTCCTTCATGAGCTTAATTCGCAAGTCCCTGAAGCAACTGTTGCTAAACTACCTGCACGCCTTTGCTGTAGATGGGCCGAGTTTGTTGAAGATAAACCAAAGTGTTCAACGTGGGATTCATTTGCAAATTGGCTGGGAAAAGAGGCAAAAATCAGCGAGTCCAAGCAGCGGTGGATGTCAGAGAAGAGAGAGTGGAAGCGTTTAGATACATCTAAAGTTGATAGGCGTAGGTCAGCTGACAAATCACAATCTGGGCTGTTTGTAGGAGCCACAGGAGAAGCTTTACGCTCCAGCTGTCGAACTAAGAGGTGCCCAGTTCACCAGTCCACTAATCACACTTTGCAGGAGTGCAAAAGGTTTAAAGGAATGTTGCCTAACGAAAAGGTGAAAGTTGTTGAGGAACACAAACTCTGCTTATGTTGTTTATTACCTGGTTATCGTCTGAGTAAATGCCGTAGTAGGAATAGATGCAAAGTTGAGAACTGCAACATGCATCATCATACCCTCGTACATGAAGTCGACTTGAAATTTATTGAACGAGCAAAAGCGAAACGCGAATCTGAACGAGTGCCAGATGTTGAAAGTGAGCCTGCACAAGTATCCTTGGAAGGTGAAGACTCATCACCATGTCAGGCTGTGGAGCCCCACGAAGGGTATCGCTAGTCAGCGTACGCAGGTTGTGAAGCTAGTGGTCGCACATTGGTGGAAGTACTTCCCATAGTTGTCTTTGGAGAAACACGAAAACAACAAGTGATGGCATTGCGTGACTTAGGCTGTAACACAACACTAATAGATGAAAGTTTAGCTCCGGCACTTGGACTTCACGGCAAAGAGGTAGATCTTGAAATTCAAGGAGTAAATGTGCGGAAGGTGTTTACTTCCCAGCACATCAAGAAATGCCATGTGGCACGAGTCGGAAGAGAAGAAGTTTAGTATTCCTTGCGAGATGTGAAAACAATCCCTGGCCTGAATGGTCCGGATCAGAAGTTGAAGTGGTCAACAATCAAGCAAGAGTATCAGCACCTGAAGGACTTGGACTCACGTGACACCGACACAGGTCCAGTGCAGCTCATAATTGGAACTAACAACTCTGATTTGATTCTACCAAAACAAATTGTTAAACCCTCTGGTCAACCAGAAATTGACAGATTGCCTTATGCAGTTGAAACCCTACTTGGATGGGCG
>NC_142519.1:58114112-58116612 GCF_964205215.1 Stylophora pistillata
TGAACTGAGAGCTGCTCAGAATTATCTGGTGAAGAGGGCACAATTGAGTCATTCAGCGAAGATATACAGTGTCTAGAGATGGGTAAGGAGATCCACAAGAGAAGTAGAATCAAATCTCTTGATCCGCAGATGGAAGATGGATTCTTAGTTGTTGGTGGAAGACTGCAGAGAGCACAATACTTACCATACAAGGTACGACATCCCAAAATAATTGACTCACGCCATGAGCTTGCCCAGCTAATTGTGGAGGAAGTACATCGTATCTACCACCACCCGCCAACTGAACACTTGCATAATCAAATCAGGCAGGAGTATTGGATCATTCATGGTCGTCAGGTGGTGCGGAACGTGAAGTTCAAGTGTAACTACTGTTTTCGCCAGACAGTAAAACCTCAAGAGCAACGAATGGGAAGTCTACCTGAGTGCAGACTTGAGCCAGGAATGGTGTTCAGGAACACTGGGGTTGACTTTTTTGGACCTATGTTAGTTAAGGAAAGACGCAATGAGATTAAAGTGTATGGTTGTTTGTTCACTTGCATGAGCACAAGAGCATGCCACCTCGAACTTGTGGATGATCTTTCAACAGATCATTTCATTATGGCATTGAAGAGATTCATTGCGCGACGTGGACGACCGCAGAGCATCCACAGCGATAATGGAACAAACTTCGTTGGTGCAAATAATGAGTTGCGGAAATGCATTAAACTACTAGATGAAGAAAGAATACAAACCTTCTGTGCACCCAAGGAAATTGAGTGGAAATTTCAGCCTCCTAGCGCCCCGCACTTTGGAGGAGGGTGGGAGAGACTGGTACAGTGTACAAAGAAGACGCTGAAGGCAATTCTGACACACAGGACAGTTTCCAAAGAAGTGCTAAGAACTGCGCTAGTTGAAGCAGAAGGTATACTAAACAGTCGACCGATTACTCATGTGTCCAATGATGCAGGGGATATTGTAGCATTAACCCCAAATCATTTCTTGCTGTTGCGGTCGAATCCGAGTTACGAAGATGCGGAAGTTAGTGATAGAGAGATCAACTCGACGAAGATGTGGAGACGGTCCCAAGCGCTAGCAAACTTCTTTTGGAGACGTTTTACCAAGGAATACCTTCTTAGCCTCACAGAGAGGAAGAAGTGGAAAGAGAAGAAACAGAACCTCAAAGAAGGAGATGTTGTCCTAGTTGCTGAGCCAAATCATCCGCGAGGAGTATGGCCGTTGGGCAGAATCGTATCAACTCATCCTGGGCGAGATGGGTTAGTTCGGGCAGTTACAGTCCACACTCAGCACGGAGAGTACAAGAGACCGATTACTAAACTTTGTTTATTAGAGGAAGCGGAAGTGTAGAACTGTTAATCGTCTCGACAAACGTTGTGTCTCGATTAGGGGCGGGGATGTCCCTCCCGCTTCCTGTACATTTATTTATCTATTTATTTTTGCGTTGCTTTGTGAATTGACAGGTCGGTTCGTTGCTATGGGCTAGGTGCGAGTGTTTTTCAACAGCGAGTCGAGTTGAGTTTTGGAGTATTGCGAGCGAATAAAGTGATTAAAATATACAAATATCGAACCAGCCGAGTATAATTGTCGTTTGTCAACGACAGCGTTCATGGCCAAACTTTGGCTTTACACAAATGAAATCAAGATAGGAAAAAAAAAAACCAAAAAAGAAAAACCAAGAAAATTAGAGAACACAAGTGCCGGTTATTCAGAGTCTTTGATTATGTTCAAGTGGTTTAAAATGACTTCACTGATTTATTTGATTTGCCTCCTTGCGGTCTTAATTACTTTTCAAAAAGTTATGATAATCTCTTTATTACAAAGCTACAGCCTCTTAGGAAGACCTCAGCTAGATTTTAGCTTTATCTACCTGTATGTCAGAAGCATTCCATCAACCGAACTTTTTATCTTTGAATTAGAAGCAGCATTTCAAGATTCATCTTTCTGCGAAGTGGAAAAAAAGATCTGTCTATGCGGTCAACGCCACCTTAAATTTTAAAACTGATAGATTTTGGGGGAATCGGTACCCTGATGTGTTTGCACTGGGCCCAGCCTCCTTAACTCAGGATTCCAGCCCCGGTCAAAGTCACTGTGTCGTGTTCTTACACAGGTAATTTACTCTCCCGGTGTCTCTTCCCCCAAGAAGTTATGATTAAACTGCAAACTGTTTGGGAAACTTGACGCCATAAACTAAATTCTTTCCCATGGGGAGTTGGGAAGACGCCAAATGGCTTGTCGCTAAGGAAACTAAGATGAACCAAGGAAATGGAGGTGTTTTGGCTTGTGATAATAATACAGCAGTTGACGTGTATGACATGACGAGCAGTCTAATGACGTCACATAACCACACTCCTCTTGTAAGTCGATCATTGTTCCAGACAATTCTGCAATTTCCCAGATATTTTTCATTTAACAAACCGCATGATAATGATCTACTGCCAAGAGCAAGATATTCAAGTGATTATCTCGTGTTATTGTGAACCATGCATTGACAGGAGGCATTTCC
>NC_142519.1:58439112-58509112 GCF_964205215.1 Stylophora pistillata
CTTGGTTTCCTAAAAAGTCATAAGTATAGATGGAACGATGTAAATTGCTCAGACTGTCATAAATTCACTTGTAAGAAAGGTAGGTCTACCGTATGTTGGGGAATTTCTTTTTATATAGAGCAAAGTTCTGCGACAAAAGAGAGGAACACGTACAATCTCCTGGGTTTTATAACGCATGGGATTTAATAACATTATTCGAATAGTAGACTGTTGTGCCCGGAAAAGGGGCTTTACTGTCGCTTTCCTCAAGGGTTGTCCGGGGTCATTCTCTAAGGAAAAAAAAATTGAAATCTAGAAGCTGTGATGTAATTCCAGCATTGAGGCCAACAAAATGAGTGGTGTTTATAATAATTTATTAGTGAAGTCAAATGCCTTGCAAATGCCCAATTTGTTTTGTTTTATTTTGTTTTTTTCTTTGTATAAAAATTTTGGCTGTCTTTTTGCGAAAACAAAATTGAAAAATATTTTCACATGGACAACATAAATCCAAGGTGCGCTCGTACCTCTCACCTCATAACCTTGCTTTTCCCGGTTTAATTTCAAATTTACATCTGAGTATAACAAAAACAAGTATGAGAATATGTTTTCAAGCCAAATGGAGATTAACGTGTTTGTTTCGCGTTAACAAAGATACCCCATGGATTATAATCAGGAATATCATTTTTCAAAATATGCTATAGTTGCTAAACATTGTTTGCTAATAGTGTTCAAATAGAATTCTGATAAAATGACTTTGTGACTGAGAAATAGAGACCTTCCCCGAACAGTAACACAGTTCCCTTTACGTTCTTTCGTTAGCAAACCAAATGCAATCTTTGCCAAATGATACTAAAAATTAACTCTAGAAGTGATGCTAAAAATTCAAATATTCTGTTTACATTTTACCTCGTAGACTACAATGAATGCAAGGACTTTGCTTACAGCTGTCCAGTTAACGCCACTTGTGTGAACAATGTTGGTTCTTACTCTTGCCAATGTCCAGCTGGATTTCGCTTTAACCGAAGAAATTGCACAGGTTAATGAATTATATATGGAAAGGGATTATAAACCGTTTATACTCTCTTGTTTTTAGCTAAAGCCTTCAATAATGTTTTGTAGTTATAATATTAGATATGAAATCAGCCAGGTTTTCAGGTTGTGTAAGTGGTAGAGTAGTGAGACTGGTTGTTGTTATTTCATGTTATTTCTACGTTAATTAGTCAATTGTAATGAAATAAAAGTAATACTAATAATAATAGGTAGACCTCGTAGTTTGGTAAGTAGATGAGGTAAGAGGCGTAATTATGTTCATCTAGCTTTTATTAGAGATATTTTAGGTTAGCTTTCAGCCTTTCAAGTTTGCAAGGAAACATTTGGCCATTTTATTCCTTTGGTCTTGCGTTGTAAATTTGTATTGCAAATTGGTAGCGCGTAATGTCACATGACGATAAATTGAGATATTTTATTGAACAGACGTTGACGAGTGCAGCTCGGGTTCATCTTCATGTCATGCTCAAAGCCAATGTGTGAATGTTCCTGGTTCGTATGAATGCATCTGTTTACCAGGATACGCAGGCGATGGAAAAGCTAAATGTGAAGGTAACTGAGTATCGGCATTAGAAGGCTCTTCCTTCCTCGCTTCAAGGCGTAGAGTCTTAAAACTACCATTTTTCTAAGACGTAAGTTTTCGTTTTACCATGGCTAACTGGCTTGTGACAATCTTATGATCCTTTTCACGTTGACCGAATCAGTATCTGCTAAAATATCTCAAAGTGAGCTGGTATAGCATCAAACTAAGGTCAGAATAAATCACTCGGCCATTAACGTTTTACTTTGAATTTTTCTTTTGCATGTTTTTGTATTTCCATGGTATGATGGTTTGGGTTTATAGTAACGTATTACATCTAGACACGAGAATGCTCTGTCTCGAAGTCTCGGCCCTTATTTTTCTTTCTCATGCCATACTCCTGAGTGGGAGGGCGAAACACTGAGCTTGGCTCGTTTGTCATCACATTGAGTCAAATATTTCCTGTCCGGCCCCGCCCAACTGAGCAAATTGGCATTTTATTATTTGACTACTGCTTTTGCCTTTGTTACTCTTTCTCACTTGCGAGGCCTTACGCTGGACTGTGCAGCTTTTTCCGGCCCTTCTAGCGCCATCACCTACGGCTGTTACTGTAAACTGTAAACTGTATTTATTAAGAAAAACATTGCAGTTAAAAAACTGAATTGCGTCTCTTTACAAGTAAGAAATAAGAAATGATCTATAACTACTACTATAATAAAATTACAAAGACGACTACTCTTAAAAATCACTGAAATGCTTCCCTCGCACTCTTAACAATGAATGAATTTCCAAATCTATTTGTCTTTACAAGAGGCGTGACAAACCTCCTCTGCCTTCTCAGCTCATATGAAATAGAAACTGAGGGACGCAGTAGGCTGGTAATCTTACTACGTGGATCATTAACAATAGACTTAAACAGATGTTCTGCTAAATTTTCCTGGTGGGCCCTGATGGATTCGAGCCCTGCTAGCTGAAGGGCGTCCGAGTAGTGCACCCTTGGAAAATTGCATGAGAGGGCCCTCCTTTGCACACTTTCAAGCTCGACTTGAAGATACTTTGGTAAACTGTAATGGAAAACAGGAAAAGCGTAGTCTAGTGAAGACTTAATACATGCGCAAAAATATGTTACAAGATCTGAAGTAGGAACATGCGCACGCTTAAGTTGAATAAGAAAATACAGTTTCTTAGACGCTTTCTTAACAAGTTCTTCTATATGGTCGTTCCACGTTAACGTATCATTAATTGTCAAACCGAGTAACTTTGTGCTCTGTATGGTTTGGATAGGAGATCCGTCTATGCAGACCCAAGGGAGTTGCAGGGGATCACGACTGAAGGATATAACGAATTCTTTAGATTTCTCGCCATTAAGCTGGCACAAATTTTCCTTGGACCAGTCGTAGATCGCTTCTACTGCTTCTTGTGACTTGCTCTGTTGGCCTTTAGGTATGCTCCCTGATACCATAGTACGGCCCTCATATCCCGCGCGCACAGGGATTTTTATCATGATGGTTTTCAGTAATAGCTCTCACGGGGCCGTATATGGTCCATGATAGGACTTTTTTCTGCCTCGTTTAGCTCTATCCTACTTACGTTTCTCTATTTCCGACAGCTCCACGCCTGACAGCAACAAGCTCTTGCGTGTTGTCCACCTCAAACAGTACGTCTGGTTACATCAGAATAACTCAAGCTGGCTCGCAATATAACAATAATATGGATTGCAGATGGAATTCTTCCTCCAATGCAGTTATAGAACTTGTCTTCTCCAGTTTTCGTACTGAATCGTCTGCTGATTTCGTGTCCGTGTACGATGGCGGGTCGGTGTCTTCGCCTCTGATAAGAAAAATGAGTGGATCTTCTCTCCCGCCACCTATTATAAGTTCTTCTAATAATCTCTACGTAAAGTTTTCGTCTGATGGCTCAAATACGTACGACGGTTTTGAAGCAGTATATCGAGGTAAAGCTATCAAAAGGTGGCTCAAGACGTTTTGATAATTCAAAAACTAGTCGGAGCGAGACGATTTCCTCCTAGAAACACCCTTAGTTTTCAGCCTTATGTGCTCGAAACTCGATAGACAAGTTCTGTGAACACTATTTCTATAGGAATTTTTTTTCTGCAAAGTTTGGCAGAAGAGTTAGTCGCTCTAGTTACTGTTCAGAGTCATTTGATTTTTTTTATAACGTAAGGTGGCTTCAGGCGGTAGAGCTTAATTTCCCTACATCTTACTCTATCTTGCAAAAATACGACTCTATTGTATTGCAGTTTCATATGTTATGTTAGTACATGCAGATGCTTTAATAACAGCTGAAAGAACAACGTCAGTTACCTCAAGTTATTTATCAACCTGCTACTTATTCTCTCACTTCTGTTATCAGTTCTTACGGCTGGATCCATACGTATCAGTGGAAACAAAGCCATTGGAAGGGTTGAGGTTTACTATGATGGCCAGTGGGGTACGATTTGTGACGATGCGTGGGATATCAACGATGCTAACGTAGTATGCAGGCAGCTTGGCTACACACGAGCTAATCGAGCTTACAGTGGCGCCACCCACGGCCAAGGTACTGGTCCGATTTGGATGGACGACCTGGCATGCTCAGGCAGTGAGTCTCATGTATATGACTGTAGACATCGTGGATGGGGAAACCATGATTGTACACACAGTAGGGACGCCAGTGTGGAGTGTTCCTTGCCAGTCCGTTTGGTGAATGGTGGCGCTAGCTATGGCCGCGTGGAGGTCTATCACAATGGGCAGTGGGGCACGGTCTGTGATGATGGTTGGGATATGAATGATGCTAATGTGGTTTGCCGTCAGCTTGGGTTTCCCAGCGCATCATCAGCTTCTCATAACGCGCGATACGGTCAGGGACCTGATCCCATCTGGATGGATAACGTAAATTGTCGAGGAGGAGAAGCTTCTCTATTGAACTGTGCACATAATGGCTGGGGAATCGAAAACTGTAACCATTCTGAGGATGCCAGCGTAACATGTAACACTTAGAAAACTCCGAAAACATCTTGCTTTTTACTAGCTATAATTGCTGAAACTAGTTACATTATTATAGTGTGTAAAAGAGAAATATCACTTCGGAATGAGTGAAACTTAAATTTAGAGTTCAAAATCAAAAGCTCTCTACAAGTAGGAAGAGATCACATTTTCTTTGAGTCACTCATACTTTGCCTTCTACGTTTCGGAACCTAATTTCTTAGGTAAATATGAAGTTAGAAACAAATAAAATGTTACGTATCTAAATATTAGCAGAGGTTCTGCCGAAGGCAAAACATCGTCATATTGATTAACAATCTAGTACGGTTTGTTAATAGAAACCTCATTAAGTAGGCTTTCATTTCGCGTTTTCAATTTTACAAGTTTTGTAAACAACTTCAAGTTTTCGAATGAACAAATTCAGGTAAATGAAGAAAAAAAATTTGTACAATGTTCTTAGTTAGAATGTGTCTTTTTTAATGATAAATAAAATACTAGAGATCACAAAGTATCACAAAGCTTTTTTTTGAATAGATAACAACTTTCTTTCATCCTTCAATTATTCTTAGCGGTCTCCATACAGCGTATGAAATTTGTACTCGATTTCCTTCTTCCTTGTCCGTGTATTAGTGTTATGGCAGAAGTTACAGTATTTGTCTGGTTTCACATGTTTTCAACCTTTCTGTGTTCTCTCGACACTTTTCGCCCTTCAGTCCCGTCCTATGTTGAGTGCGTCCGCTAAGTCTCTCTAATCTCATGATAAAAGAATAAGTAACACTGGTGTGACTACATAAATCTTTTTCCAATTTGAAGGCGTAGTATGAATTGTTTTTGGATTTGAGTTTATAGGCGTAAATTAAAAAACTTTTTGGCTGGGATGTCTTTTAGGCCTTCAATGGCCGTCGTGACGTGATGTGAAAGGTCAATACAAGTGAAGTTTGGAAAGCTCTTAAGCAGCCTTAGAAACACGACACCTTTCCTCTAAGATTGTGAATCACCGTAACATGATGTCCTTAAGAAAAGGCATTATCTTTGACAACCGTATATTGCTTTACGTTTAACAACTTCTCACCGAAAAGGAGGTGGTTAGTGGTGGATATTTACCGAGCCGCGAAAACAGTCAGATAATAGAGCACAAAAAGATGATTTTAATTTATTTATTCCTGCAACCATTACAATATTTTTTGGCAAAAAATCCCGCGCGCGTTGCTCGGAAGTGAATACCAAAGGGAATTCGAAGTTTGAGTTGCTAATCAGAGCGTGCCTTCGATGCTATCCTTTGTTTGAGTATATATTACATTTATTTATAGGTATTAAACACTTACAGCGAGTAATGTAGTAACAGTTATGTTGGAGGGAATCACATCAATCCCTTCCATGCGACCTCGCCTTACCAAGAGGATATCACTTGGTGTGAACAAAACTATGACGTCCCCAGTCATTACCCTCTTCTGTTCAGCTACTTTTCGTTAATTTCAGTGACTTTCAAGCCCTAAAGAAAGGTTTTTACTTCCGGGTAACGCGGTTTGCATTTCCCTATCACCTCTGACTAGTTACAACTTTTTACCTAGAAGATAATTATGCTGTTTTGAAACTTATTATTCAAGAGTATTTAGGTTTTACTTATAAACTTGTTCTTGTTTCTGCTTTGGAGCAACTTCTAACTTTTCCTACTAAGCTAACGCGAACGAGAGTGCCAGGTGTCGCAAAATAAAAACCAAAGTAATCACGTCGTCAAATCAAAATAGGTAAGCTATCGAAAAGCAAGTTGGAAAAATCTCGAAACCAGCATGCGTAAAAAAAGGCAGTGACTAGATTGCAAAGCAGGTTTACCACCAAAACTTGATTTAATATTACTCCATTGTTTCAAGATTACTATTGTAATAATATTTTTATGTTGCTATGATTATCATTGAGGTTAAAATGCAAGAAAATAGGCAGTCATGCCGGCCAGGAAAATAGCAGTAGACGGGAAAACCATACGACCGGTGTTCGGTGTAGTTCCAGTCTTCGCTTCCATTGCTTCCTTTCACATGTTATGTTTGCCACTTAGTATCCCGGTTACTGTGTGTTTTGACAGGTCGACGTTTGCATCAGTTCCACGGAAAGCCCACACAATTGTTACTTCGGTATCATCCTGATAATGATAGCAAAAAAAGACTTGATGAACGAAGGAACAAAGGAACGAGAGAACAAGTGCATAGAAAAAGGATAAATGAGTGTATGAAGAATTAATAGATGTATGATTGGACGGATGAGAAACAAATTGAAAGCCTATTACTTACTCTCTACATTTAAAGAAAACTGATAACTAACCATACTTGCTTGTTATATGTTATGAAAAGCTCCTCTATTCATAGTACACAGTTTTCAATTTCTCACACAGATTTATTTCTTGAAATTTTGGCACGGCTTCGAGACGCGAAGCCATCAGTGACCAGCTTTCTTTCCTCGAATTAAGCCAAATTTTGTGATTGATTTTAGAGCCTACGGTCTCTGGCCAAAAATCTTACCTGGAACTGCACATCATTGGCAGTGTCTCCTGTTACAGCATCCCTGGAGAACTCCACCATAGTTGTACCGTCCTTTTCACTCACCTTTGTGAGGAGGAAGCTTTGCTTTGGGTCTCTGGTTGGTTTTGATAAGGACGTGCTCCAGTAATCCTGTTAGCAAATGAAGGCCAATGCTATTAATTTAAATTGCATATTTATAGAGTTTGTTAAAGGTTAGCGGGCCCTACCTAGTATTTACTCTAAAATAAAAGTTCATCTATATTATTTTCACTCATTTGTTTGTCTCTCTTTCATTTGCAATACGTTTGTGAGTCAGTCAAGGAATGAGTAATTCACTGAGTCAACCTATCAGTCAGTAGTCAGTAGGTCAGTTAGTCAGCTATTCAGTGATTCGGCAACTCAGTTAGTCATTCAGTCAGACAGTCATTTAGTCAATTAGCTATCCAATAAGCTAATCAGTCAGTCAGTCAGTCAGTCAGTCAGTCAGTCATTTAGTCAATTAGTTATTTAATAAGTTAGTCAGTCAGCCAGTCAGTCGGCCAGTCTGTCAGTCTGTCAATCAGTCTGTCAGTTAGCCAGCCAGTCAGTCAATCAGTCAGCTAGTCAGCCATGCAGTCTGTCAGTTAGTCAGTCAGACGTCAGTGTGTCAGTGAATTTGTCAATGAATCAGTCAGCCAGCCAGTCGTTCGGCGGTCGGTCCATCGGTAGGTTGCCCAGTTCGCCAAGCTGGTCAGTCAATTAACCAACCAATCAGCCTATCACTCAGTCAGTCAATCAACTTGTTCATTTATCCAGGCTTCCTTTATACCAACCCAGATATATCCGGCGTTGGAGGCAGACCCAGCTACAGCTATATCGTAGTTTTTCATGCTTCTTCCATCAGCTGTTGTGGTAAATCCTACAGCACACCAACCGGTTGTTTTACAGGTCATCTTGAACATCAGTGTGCTGTTGCTGTAGGTCCATTCGAGTTTGAATGAGCCATCGGGAGACATGACACTTGCGTATTTTGGAGGAGCCTTGGAGTCGTGGGAGCCACCGATTGTTTTATCGTGGGAGCCACCGATTCATTTGTCGACATCGTTGTTGCCGATGGTTGTATGGCTGTTGTTGATGGCAACGGCGGAGGTTCCTTCGCTAAAGAAATCAAGTTATATTTTCCATCCAATATTTTGGTCTTGTCGTGTTTTGACAAACGATTATTGTTCGCATCACTGTTGTTTTTCGAGGCGAATATCACTTTAACTTCGGTGGTATTCTGCACAAAGGAAAAAAAAACAAAGGAAATTTTGTGGTAGGTGGTTTGAGAACAGATGTTGGGGATGAATCGTTCAATGGGGATCTGTTAGACATGTTCCCTAAGAATATCTTTCTTCCATATTTTCTGTAGAAAATTCTTTGGATAGAGTGGACGGGGGGGGGGGGGGAGGGTCTAAGATGCTCGTTTTCTTCCCCTCTGAAGGATTTCCGCTAAAGGATTTCCGCTAAAGGATTTCCGCTAAAGGATTTCCGATGCGAACAACTCGGCTTTCCGGCATGAAAAGATATCATATCGACTTAAAACTAGAAAAGGCGAATTTAGAGCAGTGTTGTCATCTTTACGCTAGTAAATCGTATCATTAATACCTTAAATTGGACGTCTTCACCATCTCCCGTCTCAGCATCCCTGTAAAACTCCACAGTGGTTTTCCCACTGTGATATGAGTTTGTAACTTTGTATTCCATCTTTTTTCGGTGGTCCCGGCACTCGGCTCCAGTAATCCTGTCAAAACAAACTCCAACCGCCTCAGGTTTACCACAAAGCGTCAAAGTGAAAAATGCCACCGTTTATAATTTCAACCTAAATTTTTATATAGAGAATTTGTGGATTGAGTATCGTAGAACCAAATCCAACGTACTCAGGGCAGCCAATCAGAAAAATTAGGAGCGATGATAACTCAAAATAAACCATATATGGTCAGCTACAAGTGCAAGCGCGGGAAATAAACCATATATGGTCAGCTACAAGCGCAAGCGCGGGAAAAAAAAAGCGAGTGTCCGAGTCATGATCGGTTTTAATTTTGCATCTGATTGGTTGAAAGTGTAGCGGAAGTAATCTACACTAGTCACGTACAGATCATTTCCTAGAAAATTAACCAACAGTGAGTGACGTAGTCTCCCTCGCAGCCGTTTTTAGTCTCGTCACGCAACGCTTCTCCCCACAAACGGCTGCTCACATTCGAACAACATTCCTTTCCGCTACTTCAACCAATCACTATTTGGGTTACATATGTTGAGAACTGTACGCGCCAAAGTAGTCTAACCAATCATATTGTTTGTTTCATCTTCGAGTTCAAAGCTTTGAAAATGGCGTCCTTTGAAGAAGCGTTTAATGTTGTTAGTAATACATTTCGAATTCCTAGTTTAAATGCGCAGCAAAAAACTGGAATTAGGAAAATAGTTGAGGAAAGAAAGGATGTATTTGTCAATCTTCCTACTGGTTTCGGGAAATCTCTCCTGTATGAAGCACTACCACTCGCGTTGGATCTTACCTCACAAGAGTCTGGTCATATCGTCGTCGTTTTCTCACCAGTGGGGAAAGCCTTATGAACGACCAAGTGTCCCATTTGAGGGAGCTAGGGCTAAAAGCAGGTAACATAAGTTCACTTGAGGGTGGTAAACGCACTCGTGTCGAAAGCGGCGAATATTCCTTAGTTTACGGATCCCCTGAAGCGTGGTTAAGGAACGAACGCTGGAGATTTATGCTGACGAACTCTGTGTATTCCATGCCAAAAAACTCTGTGCCATTGCCGTCGATGAAGCGCATGTTGTAAGGCAGAGTAAAAACGAGTCTGCAGCAAAATGTTATTTTACATGTATGTTTTAAATTAAGCAGTATAAAGGAAAGGACAATAAGAATGTAACTATTGTAAATAGAAAATGTAAATAGTTTAGTCAGTATTAGTATTACACTGTGGTCTTATTTTGGTTATCGTTATTTTATTCTGTCTGTGTTATATTACACATGATCACCTGTAAAAATATTGTGTCTAAATACAAGACATTATCATCGCAGTATACACTTCTGAGTGCTTCAGACTACCAATAAAATTGATATTGGGTGCCATGGTGTAGCCTATTTGATTGTCACTACTACATAGATAAAAGCTAAACTTTTTAAAATTTTATACCCCTAGACCCTAAAAGGAAGTAAATGTCCCATCAACCTATTAAAACTATGCTTGAAACTAACGTCATTTAGGGAACTTAGTCTGACAGGACCTGTCCCGACACAAATAACACCTAAAAGTTCTAAGATGGTAGACCCCTAGACCCTAAAATGGAGATAAATGTCCCATCAACCTATTAAAAACCTATGCTTGAAGCTAACGTCATTTGAAGAACTCAGTCCAATAGGACCTTGAAAGTCCTGGCAATGTTAAAGGAGCTAGAGACTACAGCTTTCTGCATGTTCCTTAGCACTGAATGACATTAGTATTATTATCATTAAATTATTAAAATTAATAAAGTTTTCATTATATTATTATTATTATTATTAGAAATTTCATTATAGATTAATGCTGTCTATTTTCCTTTTGATGTGTTGGAGAACATCACAAGATAATTAAATGGAAGCCTTCTGTGAGTCTTACTTCAACCTTCTGAACATGAAAAATGCAGTAGAAATTAAGGAAAGTCAAAATAAATCAAATGTCGCTGATGTTGTGCAGTATATGGATAAGGACATGGAACTGGAATTCTAATTTGGCTGGCTTACTGATGAACTGAAACAGAGTCAGGAAAAAACAGAAAGAACTATTATTTATTGCCAGACTACAAGATAATGTGGTTTACTTTATGCTACCATTAATGTTTTACTTTAATGTTTATTGGAAATGATTTAAAACATGTGCTTGTTGAAATGTTGCATTCCTGCACTCCTGAAACCAATAAGGATAACATTTTGGAGTCCTTTCACAGAGTGGTGGAAATCACTGTGGGGGAGGGGGTTGGGGAGAACAGTACAGCGCCAGTACCGGTCAGCGGTATCTGGGTTGAGCATGCGCTTTGAACTGCTTCTCCTCGTGGCGTCGGCCATATTGTTTGTTACTCGTTCGGAGTCTAGTTTTCCTGTTGTGATTAAAGCCTTTCACTATCTGGACGTGCCTTGGTTCATTGTGTTAACTCTCCTACTGGCGTGGTGGCAGTGTTCGGTTCTACCCAGGCCATATTTTCGCCGAAGAACGCTATTTTTCGCCTCGTCCACGTGAACCAAAACAGTGTATCCTTCGCCGTGTCAACACGTTCCAGAGCCCTAAACGTGAATTATGGCTGCAATGATCTAATAAATTCATCATATTTTTAAATCAGATTACTGGTCAATTTCATTGTCTGATTAGTGACATAAATTGTGTGCTACTCATACTCTATCATAGCAATTGAAAGTTTTGTCATGTGAAGTCACAAAATATGGAACATCTGTTTGAGATTAGTTACATGTCACTTGTGAAGAAAATACTGTATACATGTACATGTAATAAAGAAAAGTAATTTATGATAATGGTCTGAAGTTTAATTAAGAATGCTATGAAAGATTCCATGGGTTATATTGACAAATTGATTCTTTGAAAATTGAATCTCTTCATAGGTGCTGCTGCCAGTATCAAATTGTATTCTTCTTGCATATTGAGCAAAAATGTTAGACTGCTATTAGTCATTATTCAGTGAGATTGCAAATCTTTCAGACCTTTGAATAGATCAGATTCGTATGAAGACATTTATATCAACTTCATTTATATCAGTAGTTGCAGCACCTGGGTTCTTCTTGGGTTAAAATCTGGGCTAACAGACTTTTTCAGGGTCCTGTTTTGACATTTTTTGGCTGTAACAGTTTGTCATCATTGGCACATACTTGTCACTAGGCTCTCATATATTGTACATTTGTGTTGTTCCAGACTATTCATAGACTACTTAACACTGCAGTGGCATACTGAGTGGACAGTGTGAATTCTCAAAAGCTATGGACTACAGAATTCAATTTCGCATGAGGCAACAAAAAAATGTTTTGTTTACTGTTTATCTAGCTCTGATACCCCTGAGCATATTTTTCTTGTGTTTGTTTATCCAGTGATAATTTTGAGGCATCTAAATCAATACACCATTAGAACCAATAGGAAATCTTGCCGGAGTATAACGTCCCTCTTGGCTGATCGTGGTAGAAATATTAGAATTGGCTGTAGCATTAGAGGTACAAGTCGTATTGATCGGATCGAATTGTAAACATTTCGAGGATTTCCCACGGCACGAAGCTTGGATTTCTCCACCGTCGCTCTCAACGCTCAATAAGAGCTTCTTTCTGGGAAGTTCTCGATCCTTGAAGATTCCCTTCAATTCATCTTTGAACTCTTCAAGATGAACAGAGGCCTTTTTGAACTTGATCAATCGTCGGTAGCAAGCTTTACAAACTGACAACTCTCTGGTCGCTGAATAGCAGCTCACATTCACATCCAGACAGGAACTAATATTCGCCGGAAAATCAAAAGAACTTTTTCCAAAAACATAATTTTTTTCTTTTGTCTCAACTGAGGTGGAACAAATAAAAGAACGATCACTTTGCAAAACCTTCTTCAGGGTTTCCTCCAGCAAGAAACTACGATGAAATGCAGAATTTGAAAACGCGGGAATAAGGATAGTGATTACAATCTCTTGTGCTCTGATTGGTCGCATAAGAAACAATGTCAGCGATCTCATTGGTGCAAAGACAACAAAGGGAAAGGAATGTTGTTCGAATGTGAGGAGCCATTTGTGGGGAGAAGCGTTGCGTGACGAGACTAAAAATGGCTGCGAGGGAGACTTTGAGTGACGGGGAAACTTGTTTGCCTAACAAAGCTTAATTTTAAGATTAGGGATATCGTAAGTCGACTGTAGCGTAGCAAGATTCCTCACAACAATTTCACGAGAACAACTGAAGGACGCGGTCACGATAACTCACACCTACGGCGAAATCACCAGACTGAGAGCGTGAAAGACGAGAAGATAATATTTTATCACGAACTATATACTAAGCATGTTAAATGTACTGTGTATATATGTGTGTGACACATCCAGGCATGCAAGCATTTTGCACATTCCTGTGATCAACCAAGTCGAGGGTGTCTGAAGGGTAAATATATGTAGAATAATTATTCGCTTTTTCTTAGTCTGACATTTTATTGGAATGGAATCTATGGATCTATTATCATTGCCTTGGAAGACAGGAAGGAAATACATCTCAGACGACAATTTTTTACTGGGTTGTGGTCAAATGACGCAGCTTTTTTTGTCTCTAAAAAATGTTTATTTTTTTGCTAAATAATTTGGCGACAATCCATTACTATCACACTAATTTGCTCACCACAAAAAACTAATTTGCTCACCAACCTGTTACTTGAAATTTCTTTTGGCATAACTACCTCAAGTTGAATACGAGGGAATTATGCGTTCTTAAGAAAATGAGCTCCACAGCTGGTAATATTAGAATAACAAAAGAAACAGAAACTCTGTTATATTCCCCTCTCGTAATTAATTACTAGAGAACCAGTTTTACGCGACTTAATGAGTGAAAAACCGGTCAGCCGAACCTAACAGCAAAAAGTACAGTTTTCACAGTTTTACAGTTTTGTTTCTCTCTTCTTTCAATTTTATTAGATGAAGATTTTCTGAAGAATGCACTAAGCCTTGTAAATAAAGACCAGGTGGAAACCTTTCAGCATCTTTGAACGCAACCCCCTGGAGAAATATGAAACAAGAATGTTGTTTCCACAATGCTCAGAACACGGCAGAAGTCTGAGAAACCCTGAAATTCGCTGTTTGATACATAATCTTGATTTGCTCGGCTTTATTTCGAAAGAATTATTTTACCATTCTTGCATGATCTCGATGCCTGCCAAAGCGGTTTGGCAAAATGAAAGCAAACTGTCAATGTGTTAAACAAAAATAAGAAACGAAATTTATCGATGAAGAAAATATTGCAGATTGACTTACATCTACGTATCCTGCATCAGAGGCATATCCTGTCACGGCTATGTCATAACTGACCATGTTTTTGCCATCAGCTGTTTCACTAAACGCCACCGCGCAGTAACCGGTTGTTTGACAAGCAAGAGTGAAAATCAACTTGCTGTTGTTATATCTCCATTGCAGCTTATAAGCGCCGTCTGGAGATTCCAGGGTGGTTTTCGAGGTAGCGCTGATCTCACTAAAGGCAAGTGAGGCCAAAGCAAGTGTTACAAAAGGAAAGAAGGCCATGTTCCACCCTTCTTTTGCGTTACGTGAAGTTCAGATCTTCGGGCAAGTACTCTCAGGTTACGAGAGTAAAGATTATTGATCTCACAGATGTATTTACAAGAGCCACGGGATTACGTCACAATGACGTTTGTTGGATCGGGAACGTCGTAAATTTTCCAATTTTATTGTGTCATTTGGCAGCGATGACCAAACTAATCTACAATTTCTATGCCTGATAAACGCCTGTCTTTTTTGTCATTGAAGATTTTCATATTTTCCTTATATTTTGTGTGTGAAAGTTTCTGGCATCCTGCAGAAACAATATTGACTTTTACATATCAACCGGTTTAGCGTTTATTGTTGAAATATACTTAGCATTCCTCGATCGCAGAGTTCTTTTTCGTGTTCAAATCCACTAGTTTATTTTAGGAAGAAATGATGGGTGTGAAAACTGAGAAATATTTAACGCGTTCATGGCCAAACTTTGGCTTTACACAAATAAAATCAAGATAGGAAAAAAAAAACAAAAAAAAAAAAAAAAAAAAAAAACAAGAAAATTAGAGAACACAAGTGCCGGTTATTCAGTCTTTGATTATGTTCAAGTGGTTTAAAGTGACTTCACTGATTTATTTGATTTGCCTCCTTGCGGTGTTAACTACTTTTCAAAAAGTTATGATAATCTCTTTATAACAGAGCTACAGCCTCTTAGAAAGACCTCAGCTCGATTTTAGCTTTATCTACCTGTATGTCAGAAGCGTTCCATCAACCGAGCTTTTTATCTTTGAATTAGAAGCAGCATTTCAAGATTCATCTTTCTGCGAAGTGGAAACAAAAGATCTGTCTATGCGGTCAACTCCACCTCAAATTTTAGAATTGATAGACTTTGGGGGACTCGGTGCCATGCCCTGGTGTGTTTGCGCTGGGCCCAGCCTCCTTAACTCAGGATTCGAGCCCCGTTCAAAGTCACTGTGTCGTGTTCTTAGACAGGTAATTTACTCTCGCGATGTCTCTTGTCCCAAGACGATATGATTAAACTGCAAACTGTTAGGGAAACTTGACGCCATAAACTGAAATGTTTCCCATGGGAAGTTGGGAAGACGCCAAGTGGCTTGTCGGTAAGGAAATTAAGATGAACCAAGGAAAGAGGGGTGTTTTGGCTTGTGATAATATAGCCTGCAGAGCAGGCGTTCTTGTGGAGTTTGGGCGAAAATCAGGACTTTGGGCTTTCTGTTTTGTTTTCCAGACCGCGCGTAAAATGGAGCGAGGCGAAAAATTAGGAGGCGGGGAGAGGGGGAGAGGAGAGAAGGGAGAGAAGGGGGAGAGGAGAGAAGGTTCCTTTCCCTAGCCCTAACCTCTCCCCCTCCCCCCACCTTCTAATTGTTCGCCTCCCTCCATTTTACTCGCGGTCTGGAAGATAAAACAGAAAGCCCAAGGTCCTAATTTCTAGTGATAATAATACAGCAGTTGACGTGTATGACATGACGAGCAGACTAATGACGTCACATAACCACACTCCTCCTGTAAGTCGATCATTATTGTTCCAGACAATTCTGGAATTTCCCAGATATTTTTCATGTAACAAACCGCATGAAAATGATCCACTGCCAAGAGCAAGATAATCAAGTGATTATCTCATGTTATTGCGTGCCATGCATTGACAGGAGGCATTGCCAGATTTCTCTTGATTTGAGACACAATCTTAACCTTTTGAACGCGGTATTTTTGATATCAGCTTCGAAATAAAAATACACAGCCCTCACCAGTTCGCAAATAATTACATTCGCTTTCATGACCATGTAGCATTTCGTTTGCACATTCTTTGAACAACTTTGCATGAGTGAACTTTCTTTAAGGATCGAATTTAAGATTTGAGCCTCTACTCAGCTTTTCTCAAGCATCATTACTTTTTTATGTCTTCCGAATCAATTGCAACAGCAGAGAGGTTGGCATTGATTTTAATTTTTCTCTCCCTTGCTGTGATTTCAGCTACTGTTCATCGATATCTTTGTCTTTTAATTTGGCCTCCCATGGTCCTAAATACGAAATTCGTCGCAGGACATCCGCAGACCACAAACCATCGCGTGATTTCTGAAGGACATTGTGGAGTTGTACTTCGGAGGTGTAGAAGGGCTTGTAGCGTCTTTTGACCGTAATTTTCATATCTTAAATTTCGTCTAGACAGCATCGAGCGATTTTACTCAACACTAATCAATACACGAGTCTTTGGCGCTGGCTAGATGAGGGGAAACGAACCATGGCGAGATGCATCAGAGTTATTTCCCTCGGACTAAACGTACACGATTTCCGCGAGAAACTCTTATCTCTAGGTAATGCAAACTGACAAAAATACGCAGCTCCCAGTTGGCTCGTCAACTCAGTTTGTAGAGTACTGCACCGGTATCGCAGAGGTCATGGGTTCAACTCCTGTGCACGCCTTAATTTTTTTCAGGCTTCATTTTCACCACTGCCTAAGTAGTGTTCGCTACTACGAAGATCGCTCTGATCTGCAAAATTAATTGTAATGCCAAGCATTAAAACGTATGTCGTGAAAAAGGGAGAAGGTACAACATTCTATCTTCAGCATTTAGAAAGAGTTGACGACATGAATTCTTTGAAACCATGTTTAAAAGATTCAAGCTTCTGCGGAGGAAAATATATGAACTCCTTGATAAACCTGCCAACCTAAGTCACATTTGCTCCTCTTTCATTGTAGCTTAAACTACTTTAGCTCTTTCAAAGGGCCGGACCGCCATGACAAAAAATATTGATTGCGTAATATCTGGAAGATTTCTCATGTCTCGAGTAGTTGTCACAAATAGAATGAGAAGTGATTTCGAACAGGTTAAATTTATATTACTAGTGCTGGTCGAATCACATTCTCGGAGTCTCCAAGCCACCACAGAGTTAACCTGTACAGCAGACAAGCAGATTGCCTGGAAATTTCAAACGAGTCTCATCCAAGAATTTGCACTCTGAATTCCATCTTAAGATTGAAAAATAATTCCTAAACGATTGGGGACAAATTCATCATTATGGACTCGTTTTCACTGAGCAACTGTTCATAACCACAGCTGTAAGGTTGCCCGTTAATAAATGTCAGCAGTTCAAGAAGAGATCCTCTCTTCGATTTCACTTAATCTTTGTGTTTTCTAAAAATAACTGCTTTTATGGAGCTATCCTCAGTAAAAGATTATTATTTGATAGTGGCGAGAGATTTAGATTGAAAGAGTGCATGTCTTTGGGGTAATACAAATCTATATTCTTTGAGACTAAAAACTGGCTTTGATTTTGCGTTTACGTGTTCCAACTAGTCTGACTGATCCCATCTGTTGATGTAATTCAAGGTCAGATATTTTAATTATAATATGATTATAATTTTTTTTAGGTAGGTTCTGCACCAAATTAGGACATGATTTTTGTTCGCTGACCTTCATTTAAAAGGTTGCGTTCCTGTGTAAAATTACGCAACTTGATTCCATTTTTCGCCAGAATTAGCAAAAGAAAAGAACATTTCATTTGATAAATGTAAGAATTCAAAGGTATATAAAGAAACTTTAAATATAGTCTCGTCGAGGATGCTTCCGATAGCTTGTAACGATTTCCATGTACTCCTTAATTTCTGACTAACGAAACATTTCTTGATAAGAGTACAATTGGCAGACAGTCAAACCGAAAAGGATCCCCACTCAAATAAGATTAAGCTGCCATTCAAGCATTTTAGCCTTAAAGCAACCTTTCACTCCTACCTGTGGCAGTGTTCATTTACAAATGGTTATGTTCACTTCAAGTTATGAGAGCGATCATGTTTTTTAAGAACAAAGGCGTGCTTCTCTTGAGTTGGCTCTGCGTATGCTTGCCAAGCGTGCAAGGTAATTTTCTGTGTGCAATTTCTTTACTTTTGCGATGTACTCCAATGAGGTCTTTAATTGCTTTTCTCGATCGCTACGTTTTCCGGGACATTTTCAATGTTCTTTCCTCTTAGAAACAAATGCCACTCCTGCTTATCTGTCAAATAGAATTTTTATCTTTTGGGGCCATGATTAGGGATGATAAATCCATGGTTGATTTCATTTTGTAAATCAACTTATTTTTATAGAAGGAAGAACAAATACGTTCGTCTCAGTGGAATGCGTGTGATTCCACCTTTCATTTCTTTTCGATATGACCCAATCTCAATCAGAGTAACAAATTCCTACCGGGTTTATTGGTAGAATATCACGTCTCACTACCTCGAGCTCAATAAAATATTCAAAATTCTGCTCCCAAGCTTAGAATTGACAAAGATGTATAATAAGGTGACCAAGGGATTGATCATGGCTCTGATGGTTGGGGCACATTGGGAAGAACTCGAGCATAAAGCTCTGTATGGAAGAAGAGGAAATACTTGCCTGAAAACTCGTTTCCACAACTGTGAACCGAGCTTTTACTTTATCAAAATGTCTGAAATATTTTTATATCTCAAACTATCGACAAAGTTTACTTTTCTTTCTCTGGTTAATTCCGCAAGGTCGTAGGACTGATCTATGCAATTTGATCAGCTCACGCGAAATTGGCGTTGGCTAGCAGACTTTTTGCACTTGCTAGACCAGGGATATTTGCCTTCAATGGAACGAGATATTCAGTGGAGTGGAGTTATGAGTAAATTTAAGTTTGCAAAAGAAGGATGCATCCCTAACCAAGTAAATTTTATTTATACTTATAGTTTGCGCCCGAAAGTTGCGTTTCATGCTTCGTTATCCGTTCTAGTACCATACAAGATGTTTGATTTTTAATCCAATTCAGCTATGACACGTTTTTTAGATGATATTTTCCGCTTTTCTGTCCTCGATAGAAAAAACGCTCTAAGTCAGCGCTGTTCTATCGAGACAATTTGACCACTACCAACCCAGACCAAATGAAATCTGAATCTTTTGATTAAGGAATACGCCGTACATCCACGGAATACATCAACCTTTTGTGCAAATTAGATTTTTGTCATAGGGAAAATTTCAACATTAATCATTCACCGACAAGTTGGTTGACTATACTCCACTCTGCTTCAAACTTTGAGATGACAGTTCAAATCGAAGGACCAGATTACCTTATTTCGATTAACGCATAGAACTCAGTACTCATTTTGTCGATCCTTACTCAGCAGATCACTGCTAATCAGCGACTTGAGGGGTTTTGAGGATGCATTATTCTTAAAAAAAAAAAAGTTCTTCACTTTTTTTCGTCTATTTACTTACGGCAACGGAAAACTGTAACCACCTATTTAGCATTTTGGTCAAACAAGTGTGGCAATTTGATGAGGGTACGCCTAAAAGCCATAAACAGTCTTGCACGTCGTTCACCTTTCGACATCAAACGCTGCTCGAGTCTCATTTGTCGGTACGTAATGAAGGGTTAGCTATTTTCCATAACCTTTTATGCTCGTCAGCTTAACAGCTGTTATCACATATCGGCGTGTCGGCGACATCTTTCAAGTTTTTTGTTCGCAAAAGTCCAGGCCACCTACGTGCGCTCTGGCTCGTCGCACAAAGATATCAAGGGAGCCGAAACACATCATTTCCGACGACCTTTGCTACTGGGTTGGCCCGGGTTGTTCTCTTCTTTTCTTCCCGGCTTTCTTTCGAGTCCTACTGTTTTTACGCTCATTTGGACCTACCTGCGATGTGACTTTATGAGTTTGACCATTTTTGAGGGTCTCCCAGGGGTAGCCTGCGAACAGGCTCCCGGCTTGGAGGGCGCGAAGCAGGGGAAGGTGAAGGGGAGCCTCCCCTTCCCCTTCCCCTGCTTCGCGCCCTCCAAGCTGGGAGCATGTTCGCAGGTTATCCCAGGGGGGGTCCTTGTTCCCTTGTTCCCGTCCAAAATTGTCCTACGTTCCCATGTTCCCACACTGTTTCCTTACTTGTTCCCCGTGTAATAAATTTGCTTGCTACTTATCACCGCCCTCAATTCCCTCCCGCAAAAAAGAAAGACACCAAAAACAAAACTTATAATAGAATAGAACAATTTTATGAGAATGAGATGAACATGGTTATGCGCATTCGATCATATCTTTTATTGCATGTTAGACTACGCAATATAAGAAATAAACATTGTTATTAATACTATAATTATAGTTAATGAATAATCACAAATAAAGAGCTTATTCAAGCGTTAGATATATTCAAATACGAGCCAGATTTGAGAAACCTACCTATTAACTGCCGCTCCTTCGTTATCAGTTTGGTAATCGCTGCATTCCTCTGTTCTTGGGAATCAATCTCAAACACTCTACCTTTTGGACAGTTCTTTGTGACTTGAAACTCTTTCATACTGATCTTCACTCTGAATCTCGCTATGCTTAGCTGGCTACACCGATCTGCGATTCGAAATCCTTCTCTAACTCGAACAATAAAATCAAATAATGTCTTGTCACTTTCGCCCCCTATTCCCATTTCAGAGGACCAATGCATATGCTGTTTTTCATCGCCATTTTTATAAATCGCAGCAGTGACAGGCAGCACAACACGATCGGCAAGTCTCTCCGCCATCTTGGCAATCTGTGACAACAGGTTCCCGCCAACTTCTCGCACCCAGACTCCCAGCTGATTGCTTTGTCTTTGTTTGATTTCTAGTGTACGTAAAGTAAGACGAAACCAATGACAGTAGTGCATAAATGACCATAAATCAAATCTCAGAAATAACGGTCTTTATTTCTTATATCACAATATTTTCTCCTCTGATTTGTACAGTTTTGTTCTCCTCTTCCCTAAAAATAGGCTTATGTTCCCTTGTTCCCTTCAATATTTTGCCAACGTTCCCTTGTTCCCCAAAACCCCTGGGAGACTCTCATTTTTTACAAGATTCAGCTGAAGCTTTTGATAAGAGATAATTTTTCAGCAATTATAATGAGTGTTATGCTTTCTCTGACGTCAATTAAAATGGCGGATTCTCGCTTAAATCATTTTCCCCAGCAGAATCGAATTTCTGCCTTCCCAACCTTAGTTTCTACTGACCCGCTTCATTTACAATTTGATATGGTTTGACATTCAATAAATTCAACAGTTTATAACGGAGAATAGGCAGAGAGCCTACGAAGAACCCTTGCAGGACCCTCCTGTATCGCGCATCCGAGGATTGACTGGTTAATTACATTAGAGAATTTCAAATTTTATTCATAGGAGTTGAGAGAGGAAAAGTTGCCATAAATCAGGAGGGAAGTTGCGGCGCCCACTGTCAGACGGTGTCATTTAGCAACCGTTTCTCCGGTGGAGCTCCTTTCGTGTTCGCTTCTCTTAACCATGGAAATGTCTCATCCATTGTTCACGATTCTGCATTCATTTGGGTTGAGGATGTCACTGCAGCCGATTTCAAAGCCTGTTTGGTGCAAGGAGGACATAGCTCTGGAGGTAACACTACTATCGATTGGCTTGCGTTCCACGGTGCTCAATCGGGAGTTTATCATGGAAAAACTAGTTTCGGCCTGTTTACCACTGGAACAAAGTGTGAACAGGTCTCATTTCCTCAGGTAATTTAAAGAATGGAGGTTACTTCGGTTAATAAGTCTCGCCATGATGTTCACAAAATCATCGAGAATGTTAAAAATCCTCAACTAATATGTAGTCTCCTTCGCAACCGTTCTTTAGGATATAATTTGAATATATCAAAAAAGTTGAAATGGTAAATTGGCCACCGTTATGATTATAAAAGCTGACGTTTGGAGCGTTAGCCCTTCGTCGGAGCGAAGGGCTAACGCTCGAAACGTCAGCTTTTATAATCATAACGGTGGCCAATTTACCATTTCAACTTTGTTGATATATTCAAATTGTTTCGTTACCCCCACCGACGCAGCCCCAAACAGTTTTTTTAGAAACTATCAGCCTTCGTTCTTTAGGATGTCACCCAACGCTTTTCGTTGCGAGACATCCTCACGATCAGAAGGCAACCATTTCGTTAGGAATTTTTGATAAGCGCGATAACCCTTTGCTTTGCTAAGGTAGAGAGCTCGTCTAACCATATTAATATATAGACCATAGAAATGAAAAATGGCTGATAGCAGGAGTTTTGCCTCTCAGGTCTTCTCACAGTTGCCCAAAGTCCAAGTAACTGTTAAACACCGTGCATCACGCCAATCACAGGACGCCATGAGCGTTTGGATTGAAAGTCTCTCCACAGGTCAGTTCTAAGTTTGTCTGAGGGAGTCGAGGACGTTTGATGGACCTCATAGCAATCTTGTGGTGGTATGTGGGACAACTTTTTCATTTTTTAATATGAACTCAATGAAACTCATATTAAGCATGTTGCTACAGGCAGCTTTGACTGAAATTTAAAGAGGCTTTCTTCTCGTACCAAAAAATGTTTAGAAAATGTTTCACCCTTCTGAAAAATGCTTTTGAGCTTCGAGCATTTGGTCTGGTTACTTAGTTACCCATGCCCCTAGGAAACTAAAATCAATGTCATCGCCAGACCTGATATCGCCTGTGTTTCACTATTTCATGTTTCTATAGTATTTGGATGAACATTTATCGCGCTTGCCCAATTTCAGACCATTTCAAGGTCCCCTTTCGGGAAACAACGCCTGAAATATTCGGATTTAGTAGGGTTGACTTGGGCTCGAGTGATTTACTATTTGATGGATTATTAACCTACTAACTTTGAAAATTTGTGAGGATAAAAATATGAATGACGAGGTAGTTGTGTCATCAAGTACTGAGTCACTTGTGAATTCTGAAGAAGGAACCAAACACATTGGAAAATTATTTCGTCAACGTCTTTATTCTTGACTGAATTCTAGAACTGGATAGCGTATACAAATCATCCATCTTCGTGGGGAGCTAAAGAGACCTCGAAAGTTGTGTTCTCTGAGTATGACACACCAAATGCAAGAAACAGCTACACCTTATGCAAGGTATGTGCAATTAAGGGATGGCACCACATTCATGTCTTCCCAATCTCCCTGATTCCTCAGGGAATCGAGTACGTTTTCATCTTCAGATCATGCCTTTCTTCAACCAAACTGTTTTTTGCATTTATTGCAGAATATAAACTTCACAAGCCCATTTTATGAGCCACCAGTTGTTCTCACAGCTGCACTCAATGGACGCAACAACTCTGTTAACATAGGAAGTCAAGTGAAAGGTCCCTTAGTCAGTTGGCTGGAGGTATATTAACTGATTGTACACTCGCTCGCTATGGGTCTTTAGCTTATGCAAACAATGTACTGATACTACTTAGGTTAACTTTACAGAGAGAAGATGGCTGCCCTTGACTTTTCATATTTTTTTTTCATCACTGACTAGTAAAACTGACCCATTCTTCCAGCTATCCATATCTCCGTTTATCCATCTATGCATGCATGTATGCAGGTATACATGTATGCATGTACGCATGTATGCATGTATGCATGTATGCGTGTGCATGTAGGCATGTATGCCTGTGTACATGTATACATTTGCGCATGTGTGCATATATATATGTATGCATCCAGCTATTTGTTTATGAATTATTTCATTCATCCATCCTTCCATGAATCCTTGCATCTTTGCATACCTACGCGTATGTAGCTATCTATTAACTTACTCACCTACCCGTTCATAGATAAAGATTTCAAGAGACGAGTCAGTGTAGTTGAATATTATATGGTAATATGCATATGTCGCTTATTCTTCACTTAATATACACGATGTATTTTCAAACAGGTTTGGTTGATTTTGAATTCGATCGTAGAGTAGGGGAGGGTGTTAAACATTATTTGCTTTTAGTAACCGATATCTCTTTACACAGCAAGGTCATTGTTAAGTTTATTCACCCGATGCAACATTGTTTTTTTCAATCAGTTATTGTCGGACTTATCCTTTTCGTCACTCTTGTTTCTCCCTCACCTCATTTAATTGGATGAAGCAATTTTCTTGACTAGATCTTACCTCGCGCGACCTTTTTGTTTGATAGGAAGTAACCAAGTCTTCAATCAATCAATCAATCAATCAATTTATTTAACGTGGTCAGAACGCTTAGCTAAAAGCTAGTTTACAGGTACGCCACGAAATAGAAAGAAAAAAGGAAATTATAAAGCCTTGTGAAGGTATATAAATTTAAATAAATTAAGAATTAAGAACTAGAATATATAAAATGTAAAATGTAATCATTAAAAACAGGCTAATATTAAAATATAAGAATTTAATAATGTAGTCAACGAGTTGAAATATAATTAAAAATAGATCCTCACCGCGCTAGAGTCCCGTGAGATCTAATGTTTTTAAGTAATTTTTAAAACTAGTAAATGTCTGTATCTTTCGAGACTCGTCCGGTAAAGCGTTCCATAGTTTCGATGCAGCATATCTCCATGATCTTAACCCGAAGGTTGTTGATTTTACTTTTGGGAGGTCCAGTATTGTGGTGCTCCTAAGATTATAAGTGGAGCACCTAACTGTTATAAGATCATGTAAGCTTTTTGGTCCTGCATCACTAGTTAATATCTTAAAGACAGTGGACAAAATTTTCGCTAATCGCTGTTCACGAAGACTTGAGAGACCGATACGCTTACAAAGTTCCTCATAAGGGGAGGACTTATCTCTAAAAACAAAACGGAGCGCACGTTTGTTCACCAACTCTAACTTGTCAGCTGATTTCTTATTACAGAAGTGCCACGTTTCGGAGCAGTAATTAAAGTGTGGTAAAATGAAGGCTTTGTAAAGATCCCTTCTAGTCTCGAAAGACAACATTTTCTGCATCCTTTTTAACACAGCCACCTGTTGACTGACTTTTCTACATATTTTAGCAATGTGCTTTTCAAAATTCAATTTATCATCGATTGTCACGCCAAGAAGTTCCATTGTGTTGGATATGGGAAGTGGTGACTCCTCACACTTAAACACTGGTTCATCAGTTCCTTTGTGTTTTCCCAACACCATTGCCTGGTATTTTGAACTGTTCCTCTTTATACCATTACGCGCGAACCATATATCAGCACTAATAAGATCGTTGTTGATTGTTTCTTCAATTTTGGAGAGTTGATTGTCGGCGTAAAAGATTTGAGTGTCATCAGCGTAAGTGGACAGAGTGCACTTCTCGATGACATATGAAAGATCGTTCATGAAGATGTTAAATAGTAAAGGGCCGAGGATGGATCCCTGTGGTACACCATTGCAAATAGGTTGCCAATTGGACAGTGTATTCCCTAGTCTCACTCTTTGGAATCGATTTGATAAATAATCTTTTATCAGGGTGGTTGTTGCTTCATCTGCTCCATATTCTTTTAATTTCAAAACAATCAGTTCATGAGGTAAGGTGTCAAAGGCCTTGGACAAGTCCATAGAGACCAGACCGATCAATTTGTTGTTATCAATTTCTTTTTTCCATTGTTCGGTTAGACTAAGAAGTGCTGAGTCGCAGCCGTGATATTTCCTATGAGCAAACACATATTTGTGATAAATTTCTTCAAAATACGGGCTTATTCGGCAATGAACAATTTTTTCGAAAACCTTCGATAAAGCTGGCAGAATCGTTATCGGCCGATAGTTAGTTTTAATAGGCTGCAGTCTTTTTTGAGAATTGGAGTGACCTCGCCAAGTTTCCACTGTTGTGGTATCTTAGTTGAAGTTAGAACATGATTAATCAGTGTACTAAGAGGGAAGCATAAAACATCCATCGATTCTTTAACTGCTAGTGGAGGGATCCCATCACATCCAGAAGCCTTGTTTGGAGCAAGTTTCCTCATTACTTCGTAAACTTCTGTTGGATTAGTGTTGCTTAGCGACACATTCGGCTTGTTTATTAAGTTATTTGATATGTGCGATAAATCTGCTGGATAGCCATTTTGATTTTGTTCTTTGGTACTTTGAGTACAGCTTGTGAAGAAATTATTTAATGTCTCGGTCACCTCTTGAGGATTCCTGATGATTTTGTCACCCTCCTTTAATGTTATTCCGCTATTGTCTACATTCTTTCGGGAATTAACATAAGGCTTGATGGCACCCCAAAACTTCTTTTGATCTGCATATTTTTCTGAACACAGCTTCTCAAAATGTCTACGTATAGATTTTCTCCTCATGCTAACTACTTTGTTGCGCACTAGACGGTAGCTCTCCCAATCACACTTATTACGTGATCTATTAAATTTTTTCTCAAGCCGTTTTCGTTCCACCATTACTCTCCGAATTTCAGGAGTGATAAACTTCGATTCTGCTGAAGATCGTCGTTTGAAAGATCGCATTGGTGCATGGTCATCTAACTCCTGGTTGTATAACGTCTCCCAGCACCAGTAAACATCGTCTATATCATCAAAAACGTATGCAGCATGAAAAGGAACTCGACTGAGATCTGTCTGAAAATCATCTCGGTTAAAGGTCTTGAATATCCGTTTCTTGACGACTTCGGCGTTAGCATGTAACATTTTAGTTTTGAGAACCGTGTAGACTAGCAGATGATCACTGATTCCTGTTTCGATAGCGCCAGACGATTTCATAAACATGGGCACATTTGAAAGAATGACATCCAGGCAAGAAGCTCTAGTTGTTGAAATTCTTGTCGGTTCTTTAATTAATGTGTCGAGGTCATAGATATCGCATATATCCAGAAGGCATTTGCCTTGGTTATTATTCATAAACGGATGAATTATGTCACAATTTAGATCGCCAAGACAAATCACGTTTACGCAGAGAGATATCGCTTGATCCAGGACTGTAGTCAATTCAGTTCTGAAAGTAGCATTGTTAACAGAAGGAGACTTGTAGGCCCTGATTAAAGCGAAGCGTCTTTGTCCGATGTGTAGGTCGAATAAGAGTGATTCCACTGATGTTGTAATGCTTTTCTTACATGTTGCGGCGATGTTATCGCGAATAAAGACGGCAAGACCGCCACCACCTTTCCTCCTGTCACGGCGAAATAACTTGTACCCGTTAACGTGAAATTGAGAGTTAGGAAAGGATCGATCGATCTTAGTTTCCTGTATGGATAGAATGTCGAAGGCTCTGTTCGTTAGCCACTCCTTGATCTCCTCAAATTTGCTAAGTAAACTGTTTACATTTAGGTTGGCTATAATGCATTCCTTGCGATTTTCGTTTCTAATTAACTTCATGTCCGAAGGTTGTGAACTAAGGTCCAGCTCAGTTTCACTCGCACTTTCATGCGTGGAACTATTCAAGGTGGAAAAGAATGAATCGCTAAACCTCGGCAAGGCACAGAAGGAGCATATCCAGTCAACAGATGGATTATTAAGGTAGTACTGAAAGGTCCAGTTCGACATATTCAGACATTTTGCATGCGACCAGGTGTTGCACTCAGAACATAAAATGGCGTCTTGATTGCTTCTTACGGATTTAGAACATTCACCACAAGGATATTTCGTATGCTTCTTTCTCGGACCAGGGTTTGGTGAAACATCTCCAGAAATCAACAATCTTTGCGCTTGAAATGTACCTACACCAGTAGCAGTGTATAATAATCTTCCTCCATTAAAACGCCTCGATGCGAGCTTAAAAGGTGGTTTGTAGTAAGCACTTGACGTTGTTAAATGGAGTGGAATAACCAGTCGCGTACAGCGTTCGGGATGCATAAAACTGCAGTTTGATGACTCATGAACTTCTCGTAGAAGTGCGACAAGGAATAAAAGACACAATAGTGTGCCGCCCATACGGACGTGTCTGACCGCCATGATGAACCTTGCTTGCCTCATTCGTCATAAACTGGAATTAAAAAAAAAAAAAAAAAAAAAAAAAAGTCTTACTTTCGAGTTTGTATCAAAGATGACGCAGGGCATGATGGTCAAAGGGCAAATATAAATGTGGACTATTTAGCTGTAGGAGGTAAGTTATGCAATGAACCATTTCTGTGTTTTCTTCTCGTTCTTTATTTTTCAATATAGCCCTCTTAAATAACGGTGTATCGTGCTTGCTTTTTCTAGACCTCGATCCCTGTATGAATGCAAGCTGCAGTTACCACAGTCATTGCGTTGCCTTGAGTCCTAGGCAGTTCATATGCCGCTGTAAAAGCAGCTGCCCATCATTCGAAGAACAAGTCTGTGCCTCCAACGGTCGTACTTTCAGAAACCTCTGCTTACTGAAGAAAGAAGTTTGTAGAACAAAAGGAAACTATTCTTATTATCACCCAGGAAGTTGCACAGGTATCAGAAGTATGATTATAATTAGTAAACAGTGAGGGCTGAAAACAGGGGGGGGGGGAGCAGACATTAACCTGAATTTTGTCGCTCTTTTAACAAGAAAGGTAACACGTGAGTCGCAATCGAGAGCGTCACTAAACAGATACATGTAAATATGGAGACTGTTGTTTTATGAAACTAATTTTAACAAATTCAGTCCTTTCGGGGCGTCAACTTGATGGAACTTTCCACCGAGTCAGTACTCCGATTGAAGATGGACAAACAACAACCAATGTGCGCGTCGCATTTATTTCTTTGTATATATTTTTCTCGGTATATTAGCATCTCTATTGCTAGAGGCCTGACAAGCCTCATTTTCATCCGAGTTTAAATAAAGTCATCATCATCATCATCATCATCAATTTTTACTGAAAATAGCTATCGACCAATGAGCGTGAGAGAATTTCTACAGTTCTTTATATTAGAACACTACGAAGCGACCAGAAAATACTCTGAGGTCTTTGTTACAACAACTTTGTCCTCTCACAGAACCAGTTACTGAGCTGATATGGTCTGGATTCAATTGTTTCCGCTCATTTGCAGGTTTTCCACTCCAGAGAGGAAGACATAAGTTTCGGAACGTCCCTTCCTGGGCAGAGGATCAGTGCGAATCCATAGACTTTGATCCTTTTGTATTCTATCCTCACAAGAAAGTCTACGTGCAACTTACTGTTAATCACTTTAATTATTCTGATCCCGGCACCGTGCATGAGGCCACCACACCCTGGGTTGAAAGCGTCAACAGCACTCAGTTCACAGCCTGCGTCACTCGAGCTGGCAGGAATGATTACCCCTCGGATAGCTTTGCCGACGTTGATTGGGTCGCATATCAGGGTGCTCCCTCTGGGGGAGTGGCTGGTGAAGAAAAGTTCTCCAGATGGTGGACTGGAACTAGCTGTAAAACAATTACCCTTCCAAGCGTATGTAAACTGTTGTGATCATGGATTGTAAGGGGGGTAGGGGGGAGAATCTCCTTGATTTGGCCTACAAATAGGGATGTGCCGCGTATCACAGGAATATCATTTTGGACTGGGACCCCTAAACAAAGTACAGTCTTAACTTATAGGTCCCGGTGTACTTTTGTGTGAAAAAAATTGCTTTATTTCAATGTAATTCTAGACATACTGTTGGGATATACTGAGAGTTACTTCCTAAATGATGATATGCACGAGGTCGACTGTTTTAATCCCAACAGCGAAAATTGGATTTTACTTCCTTAACAGGTTCAGGTTCTGGAAGGTTCGGGGCGTACTCCCGTGCACGCTTTAAGCACAGAATCGACGTGCAAGAGATGGGGTGGGGAGGGGGGCGAGGGGGCAAATATCGCTGGTGGGCCTCTAATTGGTTCGAATATATCAACTCAAGATCGCGTTTATCATTTAAGCTACTTGGACATTATTGATCCAATTATTTGTTTTTTCAGGGAAAGTTCCTAACCTCGCCAACAGTAATTGTAACTGCTGAACACTACAGGTCAGGTTTAAAACATGACGCTACCTGCGTGTGGCTGGAAGATGTCTCAGCGAGTTCGTTTAAGATTTGTCTACGAGAGTTTCAAAACTTTGCAGGGGTTCATGATGACATCTCTGTGGTTGGTATTAAAACACAGGGCAGGAAACTACAGGATGTATATTTTTGTTTTGTTTTGTTTCAAGCACCATATTTCGGCTTCTTAAATCAGCCTTCTTGAGGTATGGGTAGAATTATCGTGGAAACTTCGCGTTCCTATGCGTTTTATTTTTGTCTTTTTTTTTTTTGAGATGCTCAGGATTTATTTGCCATTCAATAAAGAGAAAAAAAACGTTTTTAGGCTTTTAGATTGAGTCTCTGTTACAAAAGTATTTTTCAGTGGGAATAAATACTTATCCTTAGCAGAATTAACTGGGAGGGAAAGACAAATTCTGCAAAAAGGTCAGCATTTTGCTTTTTTTTTAATAAAACTCGCTTTTCAGGCAATTTGATTCTTTTCACGCTGAGTTCTCATTTTTTCCTTTTTCCTGACCGCCCTTTTCATTTATTTGGTTTTTGTTTAAGATACCCAATTTGGCATAAAGAAAACTGATGAATTTTCTCCTTTTTTCTTTGTACCCTCTTACAGAACTGGCTGGCGTTTGATTCCCTTCATAGACCACTCTTTAGAGAACACAACGATGTCAGCTTTCAAAGAAACCTTTCGCCTGTCAAGAATTATAACTTTGCCTTCTGCAAGGTAATTCAAAGTTATTAAGGGGGGGGGGGGGGTGAATATCAAGGCGAAGGTTAGCCCGCGTTAGGCTCTCGCTCAGTGGAGACAGGTAAAAAAATGGAGCAAGCACTGGAAAGAAAAGTTGGGCTCCTCTTGACAACTACTAATTCACTTTTCTCCATTCGCCGAGGGTAAAAATGACTAACATAACGAAGAACCCTGTTTCTATCCTCCAATTTTTCTATGTTAGCTAAGGAAAGGACGACAAGTAGACAAATTGATTTTTCTTAAGTAACATTTGATTACCAGGTTTTACGTTTCACTGACACGGCCTGAATCCAAATACACTTGCCAGATTTTGAATTTTACGATCATAGAATGTAAGCTTCACTGGAAGTTACAGCAAATCACCAACCGTGCTTTTGACAGCCAAACATTCTACTTCTGGAGGAAATGCTGCTGCAGAATGCAATGGTATAGTGAGCTGGATAGAGGTAATTTGAAACTGTGTAAGAATGAATACATACAACTGAACAAAGCACGCACTGATAAATGGTTACTTTTAAATTACACAGAAGAACGATCTGACAAAAATAGCATGCCATTTCGTGCCATTTTAATGCCGCAACTGACTTAGCTACACGTACTGCTAAATTAGCCAAAAATGTTGTAACAAAAGACTTGGATAACTCGATGCGCTGACACTTATCAAATAATAAAATATTGAATTTTCAAGTATGCAGTTCTGCCGTCTCTCTTGTGACACCTGTAGGTCTTAAAACTATATTTATATCAATTAAATTTTTTCAATAGTTCATCACCACCTCTGGCTTTAGAATATGTGTCAAGGAAGTATTTGTCAATCGCTTTGATCCACTAACTGTATCATATGCAGTTGTAGCAGGTAAAATCTGGTACGGTGTCCTTGATTTTAATCATGGGGTGTGGTCCCTTACCGGACGCATTTCTTAGGACACTTGCTTTCTTTCCCTCCCCTTCCCCCTTCATTATTCCTTTTTAGGATTTTATAAGCACGGCCTGGCGATGAAGAACAAGGAAGAGATAGAAATGATGCGAATTAATTTTGTTAGTGTCTTGTAAGTGGTATTGTAAATAACTGTGTCTTGGAGTGTAAGTTAGTGGCATCACGAGCAAGCGAACAAGCAAGCCAAGGAAAAACAAACAAACAAAATTAGCACCCCCCCAAAAAAATAAACAAGCAAACAAGCAAACGAAAGAGCATGTAAAAGATAATAACACCTAACCTAAGCAAGCAAATCATGCTAGAACAAAAAGCATGTACAAGCTATAATATTTTCTTAAAGAGAAAATGTGATTGAAATGAATTTGTTTAACTTTCTTCAAGAGACATATGCCAGGCGGGATGGGCGTACTATAAGGGACACTGCTACAGAAGAATTTCTTCCTGTGATTCCTGGAGTGGCAGCCAGGCAACATGCGCCACTCTGGGGGTTAATCTTCCCAGCATTGACAGTCAGGAAGAAAATGTGTACATACAGAGTCTACATGGTAGTGATCACTCGTGGCTTGGCCTTTCTGACCAGAACACTGAAGGAACATTTTTGTGGAGTGATGGATCACAATTTAATTTCCATTACTGGGCGAGCCAGCAGCCAAATAATTTTCACGATGAGGACTGCGTCCATACTCTTGGTTTCCTAAAAAGTCATAAGTATAGATGGAACGATGTAAATAGCTCAGACTGTCATAAATTCATTTGTAAGAAAGGTAGGTCTACCGGATGTTCGGATGTTGGGGAATTTCTTTTTATTTAGAGCAAAGTTCTGCGACAAAAGAGAGGAACACGTACAATTTCCTGGGTTTTATAACGCATGGGATTTAATAACATTATTCGAATAGTAGACGGCTGTGCCCGGAAAAGGGGCTTTACTGTCGCTTTCCTCAAGGGTTGTCTGGGGTCATTCTCTCTAAGGAAAAAAAAATTGAAATCTAGAACATGTAATGTAATTCCAGCATTGAGGCCATCAAAATGAGGGGTGTTTATAATAATTTATTAGTGAAGTCAAATGCCCTGCAAATCCCCCATTTTTTTTGTTTTATTTTGTTTTTTTCTTTATATAAAAATTTTGGCTGTCTTTTTGCCAAAACAAAATGGAAAAATCTTTTCACATGGAGAACATAAATCCAAGGTGCGCTCGTACCTCTTACCTCATAACCTTGCTTTTCCCGGTTTAATTTCAAATTTACATCTGAGTATAACAAAAACAAGTATGAGAATATGTTTTCAAGCCAAATGGAGATTAACGTGTTTGTTTCGCGTTAACAAAGATATCCCATCGATTATAATCAGGAATATCATTTTTCAAAATATCCTGTAGTTGATAAACATAGTTTGCTAATATTGTTCAAATAGAATTCTGAAAAAATGACTTTTTGACTGAGAAATAGAGCCCTTCCCCGAACAGTAACACAGTTCCCTTTACGTTCTTTCGTTAGCAAACCAAATGCAAATCTTTGGCAAGTGATACTAAAAATTAACTCGAGAAGTGATGCTAAAAATACAAATATTCTGTTTACATTTTACCTCGTAGACTACAATGAATGCAAGGACTTTGCTTACAGCTGTCCAGTTAACGCCACTTGTGTGAACAATGTTGGTTCTTACTCATGCCAATGTCCAGCCGGATTTCGCTTTAACCGAAGAAATTGTACAGGTTAATGAATTATATATGGCAAGGGATTATAAACCGTTTATACTCTCTTGTTTTTAGCTAAAGCCTAAAAGAATGTTTTGTAGTTATAATATTAGATATGAAATCAGCCAGGTTTTCAGGTTATGTAATAGCTAGAGTAGTGAGACTGGTTGTTGTTGTTTCATGTTATTTCTACGCTAATTAGTCAATTGTAATGAAATATAAGTAATACTAATAATAATAGGTAGACCTCGTAGTTTGATAAGTAGATGAAGTAAGAGGCGTAATTATGTTCATCTAGCTTTTATTAGAGATATTTTAGGTTAGCTTTCAGCCTTTCAAGTTTGCAAGGAAACATTTGGCCATTTTATTCCTTTGGTCTTGCATTGTAAATTTGTATTGCAAATTGGTAGCGCGTAATGTCAGAACAATAAATTGAGATATTTTATTGAACAGGCGTTGACGAGTGCAGCTCGGGTTCATCTTCATTTCATGCTCAAAGCCAATGTGTGAATGTTCCTGGTTCGAATGAATGCATCTGTTTGCCAGGATATGCAGGAGATGGAAAAGCTAAATGTGAAGGTAACTGAGTATCGGCATTAGAAGGCTCTTCCTTCCTCGCTTTAAGGCGTAGAGTCTTAAAACTACCATTTCTCTAAGACGTACGTTTTCGTTTTACCATGGCTAACTGGCTTGTGACACTCTTATGATCCTTTTCACGTTGACCGAATCAGTATCTGCTAAAATTTCTTAAAGTGAGCTGTTATAGCATCAAACTAAGGTCAGAATAAATCACTCGGCCATTAACGTTTTACTTTGAATTTTTCTTTTGCATGTTTTTGTATTTCCATGGTATGATGGTTTGGGTTTATAGTAACGTATTACATCTAGACACGAGAATGCTCTGTCTCGAAGTCTCGGCCCTTATTTTTCTTTCTCATGCCATACTCCTGAGTGGAAGGGCGGAACACTAAGCTTGGCTCGTTTGTCATCGCATTGAGTCAAATATTTCCTGTCCGGCCCTGCCCAACTGAGCAAATGGGCATTTTATTATTTGACTACTGCTTTTGCCTTTGTTACTCTTTCTCACTTGCGAGGCCTTACACTGGACTGTGCAGCTTTTTCCGGCCCTTCTCGCGCCATCACCTACGGCTGTAACTGTAAACTGTAAACTGTATTTATTAAGAAAAACATTGCAGTTAAAAAACTGAATTGCGTCTCTTTACGAGTAAGAAATAAGAAATGATCTATAACTACTACTATAATAAAATTACAAAGACGACTACTCTTAAAAATCACTGAAATGCTTCCCTCGCACTCTTAACAATGAATGAATTTCCAAATCTGTTTGTCTTTACAAGAGGCGTGGCAAACCTCCTCTGCCTTCTCAGCTCATATGAAATAGAAACTGAGGGACGCAGTAGGCTGGTAATCTTACTACGTGGATCCTTAACAAGAGAGTTAAACAGATGTTCTGTTAAATTTTCCTGGTGGGCCCTGATGGATTCGAGCCCTGCTAACTGAAGGGCGTCCGAGTAGTGCAGCCTGGGAAAAATGCATGAGAGGGCTCTCCTTGGTACACTTTCAAGCTCGACTTGAAGATACTTTGGTAAACTGTAATGGAAAACAGGACAAGCGTAGTCTAGTGAAGACCTAATACAAGCGCAAAAATATGTTACAAGATCTGAAGTAGGAACATGCGCACGCTTAAGTTGAATAAGAAAATACAGTTTCTTAGACGCTTTCTTAACAAGTTCTTCTATATTTTCGTTCCACGTTAACGTATCATTAATTGTCAAACCGAGTAACTTTGTGCTCTGTATGGTTTGGATAGGAGATCCGTCTATGCAGACCCAAGGGAGTTGCAGAGGATCACGACTGAAGGATATAACTAATTCTTTAGATTTCTCGCCATTAAGCTGGCACAAATTTTCCTTGGACCAGTCGTAGATCGCTTCTACTGCTTCTTGTGACTTGCTCTGTTGGCCTTTAGGTATGCTCCCTGATACCATAGTACGGCCCTCATATCCCGCGCGCACAGGGATTTTTATCATGATGGTTTTCAGTAATAGCTCTCACGGGGCCGTATATGGTCCATGATAAGACTTTTTTCTGCCTCGTTTAGCTCTATCCTACTTACGTTTCTCTATTTCCGACAGCTCCACGCCTGACAGCAACAAGCTCTGGCGTGTTGTCCACCTCAAACAGTACGTCTGGTTACATCAGAATAACTCAAGCTGGCTCGCAATATAACAATAATATGGATTGCAGATGGAATTTTTCCTCCAATGCAGTTGTAGAACTTGTCTTCTTCAGTTTTCGTACTGAATCGTCTGCTGATTTCGTGTCTGTGTACGATTGCGGGTCGGTGTCTTCGCCTCTGATAGAAAAATGAGTGGATCTTCTCTCCCGCCACCTATTACAAGCTCTTCTAATAATCTCTACGTAAAGTTTTCGTCTGATGGCTCAAATACGTACGACGGTTTTGAAGCAGTATATCGAGGTAAAGCTATCAAAAGGTGGCTCAAGATGTTTTGGTAATTCAAAAACTAGTCGGAGCGACACGATTTCCTCCTAGAAACACCCTTAGTTTCAGCCTTATGTGCTCGAAACTCGATAGACAAGTTCTGTGAACACTATTTCTATAGGAATTTAATTTCTGCAAAGTTTGGCGGAAGAGTTAGTCGCGCTAGTTACTGTTCAGAGTCATTTGATTTTTTTTATAACCTAAGGTGGCTTCAGGCGGTAGAGCTTCATTTCCCTACATCTTACTCTATCTTGCAAAAATACGACTCTATTGTATTGCAGTTTCATATGTTATGTTAGTACATGCAGATGCTTTAATAACAGCTGAAAGAACAACGTCAGTTACCTCAAGTTATTTATCAACCTGCTACTTATTCTCTAACTTCTGTTATCAGTTCTTACGGCTGGATCCATACGTAACAGTGAAAACAAAGCCATTGGAAGGGTTGAGGTTTACTATGATGGCCAGTGGGGTACGATTTGTGACGATGCGTGGGATATCAACGATGCAAACGTAGTATGCAGGCAGCTTGGCTACACACGAGCTAATCGAGCTTACAGTGGCGCCACCCACGGCCAAGGTACTGGTCCGATTTGGATGAACGACCTGGCATGCTCAGGCAGTGAGTCTCATGTATATGACTGTAGACATCGAGGATGGGGAAACCATGATTGTACACACAGTAGGGACGCCAGTGTGGAGTGTTTCTTGCCAGTCCGTTTGGTGAATGATGGCGCTAGCTATGGCCGCGTGGAGGTCTATCACAATGGGCAGTGGGGCACGGTCTGTGATGATAGTTGGGATATGAATGATGCTTATGTGGTTTGGAGTCAGCTTGGGTTTCCCATAGCATCATCAGCTCCTCATAACGCGCGATACGGTCAGGGACCTGATCCCATCTGGATGGATGACGTAAATTGTCAAGGAGGAGAAGCTTCTCTATTGAACTGTACACATAATGGCTGGGGAAACAAAAACTGTGGCCATTCTGAGGATGCCAGCGTAATATGTAACACTTAGAAAACTCCGAAAACATCTTGCTTTTTACTAGCTATAATTACTGAACCTAGTTACATTATTATAGTGTGTAAAAGAGAAATATCACTTCGGAATGGGTGAAACTTAAATTTAGAGTTAAAAATCAAAAGCTCTCTACAAGTAGGAAGAGATCACATTTACTTTGAGTCACTCATACTTTGCCTTCTACGTTTCGAAACCTAATTTCTTTGGTAAATATGAAGTTAGAAACAAATAAAACGTGACGTATCTAAATATTAGCAGAGGTTGTGCCGAAGGCAAAACATCGTCATGTTGATTGATCTAGTACGGTTTGTAAATAGAAACCTCATTAAGTAGGCTTTTATTTCGCGTTTTCAATTTTACAAATTTTGTAAACAACTTCACGTTTTCGAATGAACAAATTCAGGTAAATGAAGAAAAATAATTTGTACAATGTTCTTAGTTAGAATGTGTCTTTAATGATAAATAAAATACTAGAGGTGACAAAGTATCACAAAGGTTTTTTTGAATAGATAACAACTTTCTGTCATCCTTCAATTATTCTTAGTGGTCTCCCTAGTGCGTATGAAATTTGTATTCGATTTCCTTCTTACTTGTCCGTGTATTAGTGTTATGGCAAAAGTTACAGTATTTGTCTGGTTTCACATGTTTTCAACCTTTCTGTGTTCTCTCGACACTTTTCGCCCTTCCATCCCGTCCTATGTTGAGGGCGTCCGCTAGGTCTCTCTAATCTCATGATAAAAGAACAAGTAACACTGGTGTGACTACATAATTCTTTTTCCAATTTGAAGTCGTAGTATGAATTGTTTTTGGATTTGAGTTTATAGGCGTAAATTAAAAAACTTTTTGGCTGGGATGTCTTTTAGGCCTTCAATGGCCGTCGTGACGTGATGTGAAAGGTCAATACAGGTGAAATTTGGAAAGCTCTTAAGCAGCCTTAGAAACACAACACCTTTCCTCTAAGATTGTGAATCACCGTAACATGATGTCCTTATGAAAAGGCATTATCTTTGACAATCGTATATTGCTTTACGTTTAACAACTTCTCACCGAAAAGGAGGTGGTTAGTGGTGGATATTTACCGAGCCGCGAAAAACAGTCAGATAATAGAGCACAAAAAGATGATTTTAAGTTATTTATTCCTGCAACCATTACAATATTTTTGGGCTTGGAAGTGAATACCAAAGGGAACTCGAAGTTTGAGTTGCTAATCAGAGCGTACCTTCGATGCTATCCTTTGTTTGAGTATATATTACAATGATATACAGACAAGATACCAAGAATGGTAAAACAAAACTAAGTATGAGACAAAGAAAGCTACGGTAACCAGCGGCGGATTTACATTTATATATAGATATTAATCACTTACGGCGAGTAATAAAATAACAGTTATGTTGGAGCGAATCACATCAATCCCTTCCATGCGACCTCGCCTTACCAAGAGGATATCACTTGGCGTGAACAAAACTATGACGTCCCCAGTCATTACCCTCTTTTGTTCAGCTACTTTTTGTTAATTTCAGTGACTTTCAAGCTCTAAAGAAAGGTTTTTACTTCCGGGTAACGCGGTTTGCATTTCCCTATCACCTCTGACTAGTTACAACTTTTTACCTAGCAGATAATTATGCTGTTTTGAAACTTATTATTCAAGAGTATTTAGGTTTTATTTTTTTATGCGGTAAACCCGTTCTTGTTTCTGCTTTGGAGGAACTTCGAACATTTCCTAATAAGCTAACGCTAACGAGAGTAGCTAGTGTCGCAAAATAAAAACCAAAGTAATCACCACGTGCACGTCAAATCAAAATAGGGAAGCTATCGAAAAGCAAACTGGGAAAATCTTGATACCCGTGATGTTAAAAAATGGCGGTGACTAGATTGCGATGTTCTTCAGAATTTTCTACTGGGGGGGAAGGGGGATTGGGCACTAAGATAAAACTAATGCAAAGCAGGTTTACCATCAAAACTTGATCAAAAACTACTTCATTGTTTCAAGGTCACTATGGTAATTATAGTTTTATGTTTCTATAATTATCACGAAGGTTAAAATGCAAGAAAATAGGCAGTTATGCTGGCCAGGAAAATAGCAGTAGACGGGAAAATCACATGACCGGTGTTCGGTTTAGTTCCAGTCTTCGCTTCCATCGCTTCCATCGCTTCCTTTATCACGTTATGTTTGCCACTTAGTATCCCGGTTACGTTGTGTTTTGACAGGTCGACGTTTGCATCAGTTCCACTTAAAGCCCACACAATTGTTACTTGGGTATCATCCTGATAATGATAGCAATACAAAGACTTGATGAATGAAGGAACGAAGGAACGAAGGCAACGAGGGAATAAGAGAACGAAGGAACAGCAAAATGAGGGAACAAGGGAACAAAGGAACAAGGGAACGAAGGCACGATGGAACGAGGTGACGAGGGAAAGAGGGAACGAGGGAATAGGGGAACGAGGAAACGAGAAAACAGGGAAACGAAGAAATATATTGGATGAGTGAATGAGTAAGTGAGGAATGAATGAATATGAATGATTGAATGAGTGAAGAAGTAAACGAGTTTGAACCATTGTGGATAAGTGCATAGATGAAGGATAAATGAATGTATGAATGAATTAATAGAAGTATGATTGGACAGATGAGAAACAAATTGAAAGCCTGTTACTTGTTCTTTACATTTAAAGAAAACTGATAACCAACCATATTGGCCTGTTATATATTATGAAAAACTCCTCTATTCATAGTACACAGTTTTCGATTTCTCACACAGATTTATTTCTTGAAATGTTGGCACGGCCTCAATATGCAAAGCCATCGGTGACCAGCTTTCTTTCCTCGAATTAAGCCAAATTTTGTGATTGATTTTTAGAGCCTGCAGTGTCTGGCTAAAAATCTTACCTGGAACTGCACATCATCAGCGGTTTCTCCTGTTACAGCATCCCTGGAGAACTCCACCATGGTTGTACCGTCCTTTTCACTCACCTTTGTGAGGAGGAGGCTTTGCTTTGGGTTTCTGGTTGGTTTTGAAAAGGACGTGCTCCAGTAATTCTGTTAGCAAACGAAGGCAAATGCTATTGATTTTAAATTGCATATTTATAGAGTTTGCTAAAGGTTGGCGGGCCCTACCTAGTATTTACTCTAAAATAAAGGTTCATCTATGTTATTTTCACTCTTTCGTTTGTCTCTCTTTCATTTGCAATGCGTTTGTGAGTCAGTCACGGAATGGGTAACTCACAGAGTCAATTTATCAGCTAATAGTTAGTAAGTCAGTCAGTCAGCCATTCAGTGAGTCAGGAACTCAGTCGGTTTTTATTAAGTCAGTCAGTCATTTAGTAAATTAGTTATCCAATAAGCTAGTCAGTCAGCCAGTCAGTCAATCAGCCAATCAGCCATGCAGTGAGTCCGTTAGCCAGTGTGTCAGTGAATCAGTCAGTGAATCAATGAGCCAGCCAGTCAGTCGGTCGGTCCATCAGTAGGTTGGCTAGTTAGCCATGTTAGTCAGTCAATTAACCAACCAATCAGATTGTCACTCAGTCAGTCAATTAACTCGTTCATTCATCCAGGCTTTCTTCCGTGATACCAACCCGGATATATCCGTCATTTGAGGCAAATCCACCCACTGCGATATCGTAGTTTTTCATGCCTTTTCCATCAGTTGTTGTGGTAAATCCTACAGCACACCAACCGGTTGTTTTACAGGTCATCTTGAACATCAGTTTGCTGTTGCTGTAGGTCCATTCGAGTTTGAATGAGCCATCGGGAGACATGACACTTGCGTATTTTGGAGGAGCCATTGGAGTCGTGGGAGCCACCGATTCTTTTGTCGGTGGAGCCACCGATTCTTTTGTCGTTGGAGCCACCGATTCTTTTGTCGTTGGAGTCACCGATTCTTTTGTCGTTGGAGCCACCGATTCTTTTGTCGGTGGAGCCACCGATTCTTTTGTCGTTGGAGCCACCGATTCTTTTGTCGTTAGAGCCACCGATTCTTTTGTCGTTGGAGCCACCGATTCTTTTGTCGTTGGAGCCACCGATTCTTTTGTTGTTGGAGCCACCGATTCTTTTGTCGTTGGAGTCACCGATTCTTTTGTCGTTGGAGCCAACGATTCTTTTGTCATGGCAGCCACCGATTCTTTTGTCGACATCATTGTTGCCGATGGCAGTATGGCTGTTGTTGATGGCAACGGCGGAGGTTCCTTCGCTAAAGAAATCAAGTTAAATCTCCCATCCAATATTTTGGTCTTGTCGTGTTTTGACAAACCATTATTGTTTGCATCACCGCTGACCTTCGAGGCGAATATTACTTTAACTTCAGTGGTGTTCTGCAAAAAGCAAAAACAAAAATAAAACAAAAGAAATTTTTCAAGAAGATGATTGATTGAGAAATCTTAGGCTGGGTTTTCCTTTTTCGAAGGGCGTGGGGGACGGGGTGGTAGGTGGGCTGAGAACAGATGCTGGAGGTGAATCGTTCAATGGGGATCAGTCACACATGTTCTCTAAGAATATACTTCTTCCATATTTTCTGCAGAAAATTCTTTAGACAGGGTGGGTGAGGGGGGTCTAAGACACTCGCCCCCTCCCTCCTGAAAGATTTCCACTCCCCCTCCCCTATCTGAAAGCTTTAAGCCAAATTTTACGCATGACATCCCTGTCAAAGAACAAATGAAAAATTATATCTGTATATTCACATTTATTATCACTGCAATTATAACGTATAGGATCTCTGAAATTTTTCTCTTTTCTTCACTCCTTAATTGGAAAAATTAAAAAAAAACAACCTGTCATATCAACACTCGGTAATTTCAGTAGAACCCGACAAGAACCGTTACGCCTAACCTAATGGTATAGCTTCGCACAAAAACTTCATGCACCCATCCTACTCATGTGGCAACTTTTTTAATCCTATTCAAACTGAGAACAACTTGACTTTCCGACACAAAAAAAGATATCCAATCGACCTAAAACTAAAAAAGGCGAATTTAAAGCAATGTTGTCTTTCAAGCTGTTAAATCTTATAAATCACTATAATATATCTTTCTTCCATATTTTCTGTAGAAAGTTCTTTGGTTAGAGTGGAAGAGGGAGGGTGGGTGGGGGGGTCTAAGGTACTCGTTTTCTTCCCCACTGAAGGATTTCCGCTAAAGGATTTCCGCTGCGAACACCTCGGCTTTCCGGCATGAAAAGATATCATATCGACTTAAAACTAGAAAAGGCGAATTTAGAGCAGTGTTGTCATCTTTACGCTACTAAATCGTATCATTGATACCTTAAATTGGACGTCTTCAGCATCTCCCGTCTCAGCATCCCTGTAAAACTCCACAGTGGTTATCCCACCAGCTTCAGAGGCTGATATGAGTTTGTAACTTTGTATTCCATCTTTTTTCGGTGGTCCCGGCCCTCGGCTCCAGTAATCCTGTCAAAACAAAGTCCAACCGCCTCAGGTTTACCATAAAGCGTCAAAGTGAAAAACACCACCGTTTATAATTTCAACCTAAATTTTTTATATAGAGAACTTGTCGATTGAGTATCCTAGAACCAAATCCACCGTACTCAGGGCAGCCAATCAGAAAAAGTAGGAGCGATGATAACTCAAAATAAACCATATATGGTCAGCTACAAGCGTAAGCGCGGGAAAAAAAACAAGCGAGTGTCCGAGTCATGATCGGTTTTAATTTTGCATCTGATTGGTTGAAAGGGTAGCGGAAGTAATCTACACCAGTCACGTACAGATCATTTCCTAGAAAATTAACCAACAGTGAGTGACGGGGAATCTTGTTTGCCTAACAAAGCTTAATTTTAAGATTAGGAATATCGTAAGTCGACTGTAGCCTAGCAACATTCCTCACAACAATTTTATGAGAACAACTGAAGGACGCGGTCACGATAACTCACACCTACGGCGAAATCATTAGACTGAGAGCGTGAAAGACGAGAAGATAATATTTCATCACGAGACTTCGTACTCCATTTCTTCAGGTTTTAATAATAATAATAATAATAATAATAATAATAATAATAATAATAATATGTATGATAATAATAATAATAATAATAATAATAATAATTTACATTTATATAGCGCAGACCTCTATATGAATATATTCAGTCGCGCTTCACAATATCGTAAGATAAAATTATGGCAAAAGTAACTGAGATATATGAGGCAATACTCTACTTTTAGGTGATCATGACAGAGAACTATATAGTAAGTATGTTAAATGTACAGTGTATATGTGTGTGACACGTCGAGGCATGCAAGCATTCTGCACATTACTGTGGTCAACCAAGTCGAGGGTTTCTGCAGGGTAAATATATGTAGAATGATTATTCGCTTTTTCTTAGTCTGACATTTTATTGGTAAATAATTTGGCGACAATCCATTACTATTGTCAGAAAAGTGACGTCAGTCTTGTAACCTTGCAACGCGAAATTAAGGGTGGTCTTTACGATATTCTGGGTTTGTAAAAGAATAGGCTAATATCGACGCGATACGAAGGTGTGACGACTAGAATAAAGATAGAATAAAAAACTACGCGAGTGACTAGTGTTGCTGTACTGGGATTTCCAACACTAACTGGCACCTCCGACGGGACTGAGATCGAGACATGGAACTGGAGGCATTACAGAAGGATTTGGACGCAAAACTCAAGCTTTTGGCGTACAAGCAAATAAAGGGAAAGGGCATTGTGGACAAGGCAAACGCGACTTCTATTGGGAGACACCGTGACTCGTTGGTGTGTTAAGCAAAAGAAGCGGACGAGATCAAATTAAAGATCGAAGAGAAGAAGATTGCAAACGGTGAGCAAATGGACGAGGTATGTGCATGGAGCAATGAAATGGATAAAGTTATTGAGGGTGTAAATGCGGAGATCGAATACTTTGGGAAGTGTCTGGGGGAGGTGAAGAAAAAAACGCAAATGGCCGAAAAAGAAAGCGAGAAAGCGACAATCGCGATGGAGAGAGAGGAGCAACTCGCGTTTGAAAAGGCACAATGGGAAATGAAGCTTGATTACGAAACAAAAATCAGAAGAATTAGGTAGCAAAAAAGGGAAAGGGTTATTAGGCGATTTCGGAATGCACGCAAAGTTGCCAAAGCTATGAATAATGAAGTTTGATGGGTCCTTCGAACAATGGCTCTCTTTTTGGAACAAATTTTCCGCGGAAATAGACGCGACAGATCGGTCAGCAGTGACCAAGGTCGCTTATCTAAACGAACTCCTTGTTACAAAGGTACGAGCGGACATAGATGGACTCCCGTTCAATCTTGAGGGGTACGAAAGGGCGAAGGCCATCCTAAAATCGGAGTACGGGAAAACGTCAGAAATTGTAAATGCATATGTAAACAACATCATGGGTTTGCCTACCATCACAAGCGCCAGTCCAAAAGAGATTAATGAGTTTTACAAAAAGTATCTGTTCAATGTACAAAGCTTACAGACGCTCGGGAAGTTACGTGAAGTCTCCGGAAATGTGAGGGCGGTGTTAGACAAACTGAAAGGAATAAAGGGAGACTTAGTCCGGGGACACGAAGATTGGCGAGACTGGGATTTCGCTAAACTGATTCAGGCAATTAAAAGTTGCAGAGACATAAATTCAGAAGGAGAGGAAAGCGATGGTGCGAGTGTGTCCAAGAGGAAGAATGATCGCAACGACTGGAATGCACGCGTTCCGTCGCCACGCGGAAGGTCTAATCAGGTCCAACAACAAGCAAGTGGAAGACAGATGCGCGGGTGCGTCTATTGCGATGACACGAATCACACATCCGCTAATTGCACCAAAGTTGTCGCGGTCGGAGACCGCAAACGAATTCTGAGCCAAAAACAGTTGTGTTTTAATTGTACAAGTGACAAACACAGAGCAGACAGCTGTAGAAGCCGCGGGTGTCATAACTGTCGACGCAGACATCGCACGTCAATATGTGATCACCCACCAAGCGGTCACACAACGAGAGGAAGATTCATGACGGCACAAAACAAAGGAACAGAGAGAGTCGTGTATCCCGTTGTTGTCGTAGAAGTAAATGGAATCAAGTGCCGCGCACTCCTAGACACTGGGGCAGGCAGCTCATACGCGTCGTCAGCTATCCTTGAACACCTGGGAAACAAACCGCTACGAGAAGAATTCAAGTGCATAGAGATGATGCTTGGGTCAACAAACAAGGTCATCGGAATTCATAGCGTGACGATTGGCAGTCTCGACGGAAAATTCCGATTGGAAACGGAAGTCACCAGAGTAGACCGTAGTACATTGCTATCACTTGACAACCCAGGATATGCTGAGATACTGGATAAATATCCCTACTTAGATGGGGTATACATGGACGACAGAGACGAGAAGCCTGAGCTACCAGTCCACATTATCCTGGGTGCGAGCGAGTACGCGAAAATAAAGACAGAAACCATACCAAAGATCGGACGTTCCGGCGAACCTGTTGCAGAGCTAACAAAGTTCGGATGGACAATTATGTCACCAGGTAAAGAAGTTGACCTCTCTAATATGTTCTTGACACAGACGACAGCGGCAGATTACGAACAACTATGCAAATTAGATGCTCTAGGATTGCGTGACACACCAGGCGGAGATCAAGCAGATGTTTATGAAGAATTCAAGGAACAATTAACACGAGGGCCAGAGGGGTGGTACGAGACGGGGCTACCCTGGAGAGGAAACCACCCTCCACTGCCCAACCACAGAGCGGGAAGTTTGAAGCGATTGGAAAGTACCATTCGGAAACTGGAGAAGAACGGAATACTCCAGAAATATGACGCCATAATTAAAGAGCAGCTTAACGAGGGAATAGTGGAGCGAGTGTCAGGCCCACCAGTGGGAAAGGAGTTCTATATTCCACATAAAGCAGTGGTGAGAGAGGCTGCAGAGAGTACCAAACTTCGAATCGTGTACGACGCCTCAGCCCGACAGTGGAGTCCCCTGGTGAGTCTCTTAGCGAAGATACTACATTCGCAAAAGAACAGTTGGGTGCACCTCAAGAAGGAGGGGGATCTATTCTCGGGTTTCCATGGAACAAGCGACAAGATACCATTAAAATAAATTTCCCAACTGACCGCACCCAAGTGACAAAGAGAGGGATACTAGCGAAGATAGCAAGAGTGTATGACCCGTTAGGGCTCGCAGCGCCTATGACATTGAGTGGAAAACTACTATACCGAGACGCATGTGATTTGAAAGTCGGATGGGATGCTCAACTTCCTGGTCAACTGGGAACCAAGTGGTCAAGATGGGAAGCACAGCTACCAGTGAGCATTTCCGTACCCAGAGCCATACCTCAACACTTTGAAGAGATCAGCAACATTGAGCTACATTGTTTCGGCGACGCAAGCGGACAAAGGCGTTTCTGCGGCAGTGTACGGTGTCATATCTCAACCATCCGGTGATAGTGTTGGGCTGATAGCAGCCAAAGCTAGACTGGCCAAGCTAGGTCTGACCATTCCCCGCCTCGAGTTGGTCTCAGGTCACATGGCGACCAATCTCATTGTGAACGTTAAGGAAGCATTAGAGGGTTCCCAGTTGGAAATATGTTCTGCTGGTTGGACAGCAGCGTTACGTTACATTGGATCAAGGGAGCAGGGAGTTACAAGCAGTTCGTAAGCAATCGAGTGCAGAAAATCCAGCAACACCCAGATGTAAACTGGCCTCATGTGGGTACAAAAGACAACCCAGCTGACCTTGGCAGTCGGAGCGGAAGCGTGGAAAATGAAGAGCTATGGTGGAGAGGGCCTGAGTGGCTACTAGACCGAGAGCGATGGCCAGCCGATATTAAGACAACGGCCACACCAGACAGTCAGGCGGAAGCAAAAGTGATACGGGAAGTATTCGCTGTAGCACAAGCTAAGACAGACATCCTAGACGCCTTGCTGATCAAGTTCAACTCATGGAAAACCCTAAGGGTTTGTGCGTGGGTGACACGTTTCATGCATAACCTACGGAGCGAAAAGACGAGAAGATCTAATGGACCACTCACGACAGAGGAGATCGAGATGCAGCGACACCTGTGGCTAAAGCCAGCACAGGTGAATTTGAAGAGAGAAGAGCGGTTCGAAGATCATACCTGCATCAAGAGTCTCCGATATCGAAACGCGCGCAATGCATTCTGGGATCGTCTCATATAAAAAGTGGGCACCAAGCGTGACAGCGGCCATCTTGATAACTAAAGCATCGTCAACATTTATACACTTTTACCTCGCGATTTTACAATTTTTTCCAGTTTAAATTAGATCATAGTTTGTATATAGTTTTAATAATAGTTTGTATATAGTTTTCACTAGTTTGTATATAGTTTTCATATAGTTTTCTCGTCGTTTTTGGCGTGGAAATGAGCGAGACAAGTGAGCTTTCCCTCGAGGAAGTCAACACATGGAAGGTGGACGCTCTCAAGTTATTTTGCCGTAAACGAAATCTTAAAACTTCTGGAGCTAAAGCTGAACTTGTAGCCCGTGTGTTTGCAGCATCAGAGATGGGAATCCAAGTACAAGCATCGGCTAAAGAACTAATGTGCATCACGGAGTCTGAGAGAGCGAAGCTATTGTTTACTCCTGAGGGCAGCAAGCTTCCCGATCCTCTTGGGCTAAAGGACGGATGGATTGATGAAAAAGATGGGCTAACATCATGGCCTCCTATATTTCTAAGTGACATTACGAAATATCTGATGGCTGATCATCCTGGAAAGGATATTAAACTGCACGAACGGGTCATGAATGAGTACAAAGAGGGGAAAGCATACCGCTTATTTGACTCGGGCTTTCTGAAAGAAGTTTTCTACCATGAACTAGAAAATATGGATTTTTGCTTCTTGAAAGCAAAATGTACGCATTCGATGAAGGTTGGTGATACACCACATACATCATGGATTTGTTCAAGAAAAAATGGAGAGATTATCAGTGCCTACTGTACCTGTACTGCTGGGTATGTTAGACTTTCTGTTTTATAAGACTTTAACTTGTAACTGATGCAAAATTTAAGCCTAAAATATCATGTTTATCATATACCTCGATTTTATGACTAATGTTGTTGGTCTAAGCTCAATATATATTATACTTTAGAATGTTTAAAATATTATGTCTATCATATACCCTAACTATTTGTTATTTCTTGTTTCAGTATGAGTGGTTCTTGTATTCATGTGATGGCACTGCTGTTCAGAATTGAAGCAGCAAACCGTAATGGTATGACAAATCCTGCATGTACGTCCAAAGAGTGTGTGTGGAATGTTCCAATAGGAAACAAGACTGTAATCAAGCCCTCTAGAATTTGTGATATGGAGTGGAAGGCTTCAAAGCTAAATAAAGGTATGTTATTATGTTTAAAATTCTAAACAAAGTATTTACAGTATGTATACTGGATAGACATAAGTGTTATCTGGGGACATAAATAAGAAAGTTCTTATTAGCTTGTAACCTAGCAATTAATTTACTTTTATTTTGTGTTTTTCTAGAGACGACCAGACCTGCCATCGATAGTCGCCGAAAGTTATTCAATTCACATGAAGAGTTGAAGCCCCTGACTCCAAAAGGAAAGAGGAAGTCGTTTTATAATAATTTGAAGGACTTGTTGCCAGAATCGGCATTCATCAAATTAGCAACGGCTGAGTTTGAGGAACCGTGTTCAACTTCCGTTACAATAGAAATTAATACTGAAGTACCTGAATGTGTAATGCCTAAGTCATCAAAGAAAGACTTAAGTGCTGATGATATACATCTGATTGAACAAGGCACCATTGGTCAGTCTGAGAATGAGGCATGGCACGATTACAGAAAAGGCCGATTAACTGCCTCTAATTTCTATAGAGTGTACACAAAAGTTGAAACCCTTAAAACTAAGGGGGGTGATGCACAGGAACTAGTGGACACAATCCAGGGTAAAAGTAATGGACCATCGGAACATTTACCTGCTCTAAAATATGGAAGAAACATGGAGAAAGTTGCTAAGGATAAGTATGTGAAACTGTTTCAGAGGGAGCACAAAGATGCAAAATTCAGAGAGTGTGGACTATTTATTGATGAATCTGACCAATTCATTGGAGCATCCCCTGATCTGCTTGTTGAATGTTCCTGTTGTGGATTAGGGGTGCTAGAAGTGAAGTGCCCTTATTCTATTGTTAATGATTTACCATCAGAAGACAATCTTTCCTACCTGGTAAAGATTAATGGCAAAATTGTCTTGAAAGAGAAGCATGCATATTTTGCACAGATACAGGGACAAATGGCTGTGACAAAGAGAACATGGTGTCACTTCCTGGTCTACACCCAAAAGGGTTATCATCTGGAGCTAATCAAGTTCAATAATGATTACTGGGAAAAGATAAAGCAAAACCTAATTTGGTTTTATAATAAGTATTTAAGTGAATGAATGCTCGTTAATTATAACTTGATACAAAACTTTATTTACATGGTGTAAACACTAAAAATACATTTGTACATTTTATATACAATTTAGAATTTTTACAATTTCATATCTGGAAAAACTGGTCTGACAGTTCTAAATTGAACTCAAATAGTCTCTGAATAGAACAGTAAAATTGTCTGTTGTGGAAACTGGAATGGATGAATCAAATCATGAAATTTTATACAAGTAATGCATTGACCACACTTCAGTATGATTGAAAATGTTACAGTTTGATATTGTTTGCAGTTATATATATAGTAATAATAAATAATATATTATTTATTTGTGTTCAGCGACACATGAGCTGTGAAATGAAGAAAAATATTTACAAATTATATCTAATGATTGTAATCACTCTACCAGAATAATTTTTCTCTTGTGAGGTCCTTGTGGTGCAAATAATATAACAGTTCTTATTCAGAGTGCACATACTTAATAGCTGAAGCATTAAATGGTACTAAATCATACTAATACTTAAGTTTCTTGTTATGTACCATTATCAACACTATTTAGTATTATTTGGTACCATTTGTATGAAAGATTAAGTGATTGCACTCTATACTAGTTGCTAGTAAATACTTAGTAGAGCAGAGATTTTGAATAACATTTAACCTAAGAAAGAACTTAGACTAATACATATTGGTATCCTCTAAATTTATGAAGTTTATATTCTTTCATGGGTTAAATGCTGTCAATCTTTTTAGCTATTTGTACATTTCTTGTTAATCATTTTTTACCCAAGGGTCTATACAAGTTACATAAGGCTGCACAAATAAGTACAATGTTGTCTATACTGCCAAGCAGTGATATTGGTAGTTCATGCTTTATCAGTCTAAACGTCTTCAACCGTCTTATTGCTTGCTCAACAAAGATTCTAAGATTTGCAATTTCTTTTGTTTTAGCAACTTCAGCTTTAGTGAACTGCTCTTGTCCACGTTTACCAGGGGGGATGTGTAGTCTTGAGCTTCTGATTAAGAGGTCTTCAGCAATTGTGAATCCACGGTCTGCCATCACTTCATCGCGAGGTTCAATGATATCATAAAATGATGATTCTCTTGTCAGATGCACATCTGAAGTTCTCCCTCCCCATGCTTTGGATAAGAAATTGAAAAAACCATGTGGTGTTATTGATACCAACAGCTTAGCAGTGTTGTGATGCTTGTAGTCTGACCACGTAGCTGCTCTAAGGTTTGGGTCGCTTGGGGTTTCAATAAATATTTCTGTGCAATCAATGATGTGGCGTACATTAGAGTAGCCTGGCTTTTTAAACTTTGCGGGCAAAGTTGCTTTCACAACATCGATGGAGGGATTGTAAACCAAACATTTAAGTTCACTTGCTAGGATTTTCACCCAGGTAGTAACAACATTTGTTACATTTGTAGTTGAAATTCCAAACCTCTGTGCTAAGTCAGCATTTGTTGATCCAAGTCGAAGTTTCATTAAGGTCAAAAGAAACTCATCTTTTTCTGACAAAGCTCTTTTAGGGCCAAACTTATTTGGTGTTTTTTTGAAGTTTCTTCCTTTTTTAGTAGATTTTTTTGGGCCACTCCAGTAGTTTACTTTTTTAATGTTTCCCTTCACTACTTCAAACAACTTATTGAATACTCGTTTTGATGGTAGGCCGGTTAGTAGACGAACAGATGAATTTGTTTTCAAATCAGAATGTTCTAGTCCCTTACGCTGTCTGGCCTTGAGTTTTATCTTACATGCTTTGAGTTCACTTTCAAGTTCTTGGAGTTTTTCTTTGAGATCTTTGATCTCATTGAACTGCTTGAGTCTTTCCTGCAAGCATTTTTCTTTCATACAGAAGTCAGGATCTTCTAGGTTGTACCAGCCAAACGAATATGCATGATCGTGAGTGATATGGTCGGGTCGACCGGCAGTAGTACAATGTTCTTCTTCTGTTATAAACGAGGAACTACTTGGTTCTTGAATCACAGGAGCATCTTGACTATCATGTGCATTATCTTGAGTATCATCTTGAATATTATCTTGTGTATTATCTTGAGTATTATCTTGAGTTCTTAAACGTTTCATTTCTTCTAGTAATGATGATCTATCAGTAGGCGGTTTACGGTTACGAGTAGACTTTGTCTCGTAGCCCATTTTGAGTACAGGATCAGGGTTTTCTTTCGTGGGTTTCCCATCAACAAAGTGCTCATTGCAGACTCTCGACGAATTATTAGGTTGCCAGACTTCTCCTTTCGGGCCTTTTCTCTTTAGAAGATGGATCCAGCGCTTTCTACCCTCATTGTTTTTGCGTTCAGTAGGGAACGGAAATAGCTTGAACGGCAGCGGACAGTCACATGGCGGAGTGCCGTGTAAACAATCGTGAACTTCGCATTGCTGTGAAGCCCATTTCTCAAGCTTTTTCCCACTGTTATGGCACCCAAATACTGCACAATTTCTGTGCCCAAAGACCATGTCATTAAACGGCTGCAAAGTAATAAAAATACGATGAGAATCTTTGACTTTTGACAGTTCTTGTATTCGCGAATGTCACTCGCGCGCAGGATTGAATCTACTACCATTAAAAGCTTAAAAACAGCTAAAACAAAGTTAAAATTTGTAACTTACCTTTTGAATATAATACCCACGAAGATTATTTTCCAGTTGATATCACTTACAAGAACAAAAAGACTGTATTATAGATAAAGACACGCTTCAAAGAACGCATTGAATACAGAGACACACGCCATATTGTCACGCTTGGTGCCCACTTTTTTTGTGAGACTATCCCAGAATGCATTGCGCGCGAATTACCTTCCGGAACTCTTGATGCACGTATTGTGTACAGCTGAACCTACAAGAAAACGCAGATGGGTTACTGGAATGCCGAGGACGGATTCAGGGAGACTATCCCATTTACTTGCCTGAGTCTCATCCGTTCGCGGAGAAGATGGTTGCAGACGCGCATATCAGGACACTCCACGGGGGAGTGAGCCTCACAATGGTAAAGATTCGTGAAAGGTACTGGGTTCCTAGGTTGCGACGCCTTGCAAAAAGAGTCGTTAAAGCCTGTAACGGCTGCAAGCGGTTCCGCGCCACAGCGTTCGCGGCTCCGCTGCCAGGACAGCTACCAAGGGATCGTACCGAAGGAGAAAATGCGTTCCAAGTAGTCGGAGTGGATTTCGCCGGACCACTGAATTATAGAAAGGGGAGGAATCATGAAGGCAAAGCTTACATAACGCTTTACGCCTGTAGCCTGACCAGAGGTATTTACCGTGAGCTACTACCCAGCCTAGCAACGGGAGAATTCCTTCGATGCCTGAAACGGTTTATCGCCCGACGTGGCCGACCAGAGAAGATTTACTCAGACAACGGGAGTACCTTCGTGGCGGCAGCTAAGTGGCTGAAACAAGTCATGACTGACGAACGCCTCAACGAATTCCTCTCCCGTCAGGAAATCAAGTGGCAATTCAACCTAAGCAGAGCACCCTGGTGGGGAGGGCAGTTCGAGAGAATGGTTGGATTGGTGAAGAGAAGTCTACAGAAGACCATTGGAAACGGGTTCCTAACGTGGAACGAGTTAGAGGAGGTTATACTAGACGTAGAGGTTGCAGTCAACAACCGACCTTCAAGTTACGTGGAGGACGATGTGCAGCTACCGATCTTGACCCCCCACTCCCTGTTGTTTGGTCAACCAAATGCACTACTCGAGTTGGAACCACACCGCATAGAAGACGGTGAATTACGCAAGCGAGCAAAGTATCTCAGACGATGCAAGGAGGCCGTCTGGAAACGATGGACGGGGGAGTACGTAAAGGGGCTGCGCGAACGCCATCGTCTAAAGAATCCTGGAAAGCCACACAATCCTAGTGTCGGAGAGGTCGTGCTGATCAAGTCGGACGACAAGAGTCGCGGGAAATGGAAGGTCGGGATCGTCACGGAACTAATCAAAGGGCGTGATGGTGTTGTTCGGGGAGCAAAGTTGCGCACAGGCACCTCACACCTAGAGCGAGCAGTACAGCAGCTGTATCCGTTAGAACTGTCATGTGATCGACCGGGAGACGGTGACAGACCTCCAACGACCGAGTTGCGCATTAAAGCGCCAGTGTTAAGGCCTTTTCGTGATGCAGCCGTCGCAGCAAGATTGCGTATGGAGGATCTTGCTCACGATGAGGAAGGGGATTGAACTGTGAACCAAACCGAAACAGATTGGATGATAACAGCGGATTGGATGCTTGAACATTCTACTTATGAACTGAACATCTGCCAGTATGGCTACTGATTGATCAATGATTAGTGTGATTAGGAAATCGATTGAGAATTCTAGATGATAGATTCGTTCATAAAATTTAAGGGAAAAGGTTCATTTCTCGACAGACATTTGCTCTCCGAGACAAATGGGGGGAGGGTGTCGGAAAAGTGACGTCAGCCTTGTAACCTCGCAACGCGAAACCAAGGGTGGTCTTTACGAAACAGAAAAGCTTTTACAAAAGAAACAGAAACTCTATTATATTCCCTTCTCGTTCTTAATTACTAGAGGACCATATTTACGCGACTTAATGAGTGAAAAACCGGTTAGCCGAACTTAACAGCAAAAAGTACAGTTTTCACACTTTTACAGTTTTGTTCCTCTCTGCTTTCAATTTTATTGACTTTAACTTAGATGAAGATTTTCTGAAGAATGCACTAAGCCTTGTAAATAAAGACGAGATGGAAACCTTTCAGCACCTTTGAACGCAACCCCCTGGGGAGAGATGAAACAAGAATGTTGTTTCAACATTGCTCAGAACACGGCAGAAGTCTGAGAAACCCTGAAACTCGGTGTCTGATATATAATCTTAATTTGCTCGGCTTTATTTCGAAAGATTTATTTTACCATTCTTGCATGATCTCGATGCCTGCCAAAGCGGTTTGGCAAAATGAAGGCAAACTGTCAATGTGTTCAACAAAAATAAGAAACGAAATTTATCGATGAAGAAAATATTGCTGATTGACTTACATCTACGTATCCTGCACCAGAGGCATATCCTGTCACGGCTATGTCATAATTGACCATGTTTTTGCCATCAGCTGTTGTGGTAAATCCTACAGCACACCAACCGGTTGTTTTACAGGTCATCTTGAACATCAGTGTGCTGTTGCTGTAGGTCCATTCGAGTTTGAATGAGCCATCGGGAGACATGACACTTGCGTATTTTGGAGGAGCCATTGGAGTCGTAGGAGCCACCGATTCTTTTGTCGACATCATTGTTGCCGTTGGTTGTATGGCTGTTGTTGATGGCAACGGCGGAGGTTCGTTCGCTAAAGAAATCAAGTTATATCTCCCATCCAATATTTTGGTCTTGTCGTGTTTTGACAAACCATTATTGTTCGCATCACTGAGGACTTTCGAGGCGAATATCACTTTAACTTCGGTGTTATTCTGCACAAAGGAAAAAATGAATAAAACAAAGAAAAAATTGCAAAAAGATGGGTTTTCCTCAGTTTCGAAGGGGGTGGGGGGACGGGGTGTTAGTTGGTTTGAGAACAGATGCTGGGGATGAATCGTTCAATGGGGATCTGTTAGACATGTTGCCTAAGAATATCTTTCTTCCATATTTTATGTAGAAAATTCTTTGGATAGGGTGAATGGGGGGGGGGGGGGGTCTAAGATACCCGTTTTCTTCCCACCTGAAGGATCTCCGGTGAAGGATTTCCGCTGCGAACAACTCGGCCTTTCGGCATGAAAAGATATCATATCGACTTAAAACTAGAAAAGGCCAATTTAGAGCAGTGTTGTCATCTTTACGCTACTAAATCGTATCATTAATACCTTAAATTGGACGTCTTCAGCATCTCCCGTCTCAGCATCCCTGTAAAACTCCACAGTGGTTTTCCCACCAGCTTCAGAGGCTGATATGAGTTTGTAACTTTGTATTCCATCTTTTTTCGGTGGTGCCGGCCCTCGGCTCCAGTAATCCTGTCAAAAGAAAGTCCAACCGCCTCAGGTTTACCATAAAGCGTCAAAGTGAAAAACACCACCGTTTATAATTTCAACCTAAATTTTTATATAGAAAATTTGTCGATTGAGTATCGTAGATCCAAACCCAACGTACTCAGGGCAGCCAATCAGAAAAAGTAGGAGCGATGATAACTCAAAATAAACCATATATGGTCAGGTACAAGCGCAAGCGCGGGAAAAAAAAAAGCGAGTGTCCGAGTCATGATCGGTTTTAATTTTGCACCTGATTGGTTGAAAGGGTAGCGGAAGTAATCTACACCAGTCACGTACAGATCATTTCCTAGAAAAGTAACCAACAGTGAGTGACGGGGAAACTTGTTTGCCTAACAAAGCTTAATTTTAAGATTAGGAATAATCTTAAAAATTAATTTTAAGATTAGGAATAATCGACTGTAGCCTAGCAACATTCCTCACAACAATTTCATGAGAACAACTGAAGGACGCGGTCACGATAATTCACACCTACAGCGAAATCACCTGACTGAGAGCGTGAAAGACGAGAAGATAATATTTTATCACGAGAATTCGTACTCCATTTCTTCAGGTTTTAATAATAATAATAATAATAATAATAATTTACATTTATATGGTGCAGACCTCTATATGAATATATTCAGTCGCGCTTCACAATATCGTAAGATAAAATTATGGCAAGAGTAACTGAGATATAACAGAGAATACTCTACTTTTAGGTGATCATGAGAGAGAACTATATACTAATTATGTTAAATGTACTGTGTATATGTGTGTGACACGTCGAGGCATGCAAGCATTCTACACATTACTGTAGTCAACCAAGTCGAGGGTTTCTGAAGGGTAAATATATGTAGAATGATTATTCGCTTTTTCTTAGTCTGACATTTTATTTGAATGGAATCTATGGATCTATTATCATTGCCTTGGAAGACAGGAAGGAAATACATCTCAGACGACAATTTTTTACTGGGCTGTGGTCAAATGACGCAGCTTTTTTTGTCTCTAAACAATGTTAAATTTTTTGGTAAATAATTTGGGGACAGTCCGTTACTATCACACTAATTTGCTCACCATAAAAAACTAATTTGCTCACCATAGTTTTTTTTTTTTCAACCTGTTACTTGAAATCTCTTTTGGCACGACTACCTCAAGTTGAATACGAGGGAATTATGCGTTCTTAAGAAAATGTTAAATACGGCTGGCAATATTAGAATAACAAAAGAAACAGAAACTCTATTATATTCTCTTCTCGTAATTAATTACTAGAGAACCATATTTACGCGACTTAATGAGTGAAAAACCGGTCAGCCGAACCTAACAGCAAAAAGTACAGTTTTCACACTTTTACAGTTTTGTTTCTCTCGTCTTTCAATTTTATTGACTCTAACTTAGACGAAGATTTTGAGAAACCCTGAAATTCGGTGTCTGATATATAATCTTGATTTGCTCAGCTTTATTTCGAAAGAATTATTTTACCATTCTTGCATGATCTCGATGCCTGCCAAAGCGGTTTGGCAAAATGAAAGCAAACTGTCAATGTGTTCAACAAAAATAAGAAACGAAATTTATCGATGAAGAAAATATTGCAGATTGACTTACATCTACGTATCCTGCACCAGAGGCATATCCTGTCACGGCTATGTCATAATTGACCATGTTTTTGCCATCAGCTGTTGTGGTAAATCCTACAGCACACCAACCGGTTGTTTTACAGGTCATCTTGAACATCAGTGTGCTGTTGCTGTAGGTCCATTCGAGTTTGAATGAGCGATCGGGAGACATGACACTTGCGTATTTTGGAGGAGCCATTGGAGTCGTAGGAGCCACCGATTCTTTTGTCGACATCATCGTTGCCGATGGTTGTATGGCTGTTGTTGATGGCAACGGCGGAGGTTCCTTCGCTAAAGAAATCAAGTTATATCTCCCATCCAATATTTTGGTCTTGTCGTGTTTTGACAAACCATTATTGTTCGCATCACTGGTGGCTTTCGAGGCGAATATCACTTTAACTTCGGTGGTATTCTGCACAAAGGAAAAAAATGAATAAAACAAAGAAAATATTGCAAAAAGATGGGTTTTCCTCAGTTTCGAAGGGGGTAGGGGGACGGGCTGGTAGGTGGTTTGAGAACAGATGCTGGGGATGAATTGTTCAATGGGGATCTGTGAGACATGTTCCATAAGAATATCTTTCTTCCATATTTTCTGTAAAAAATTCTTTGGATAGGGTGGGGGTGGGGGGTCTAAGACTCTCGTTTTCTTCTCCCCTTAAGGAATTCCGCTGAAGGATTTCCACTGCGAACAGCTCGGCCTTTCGGCATGAAAAGATATCATATCGACTTAAAACTAGAAAAGGCCAATTTAGAGCAGTGTTGTCATCTTTACGCTACTAAATCGTATCATTAATACCTTAAATTGGACGTCTTCAGCATCTCCCGTCTCAGCATCCCTGTAAAACTCCACAGTGGTTTTCCCACCAGCTTCAGAGGCTGATATGAGTTTGTAACTTTGTATTCCATCTTTTTTCGGTGGTCCCGGCCCTCGGCTCCAGTAATCCTGTCAAAAGAAAGTCCAAACGCCTCAGGTTTACCATAAAGCGTCAAAGTTAAAAATGCCACCGTTTATAATTTGATCCTAAATTTTTATATAGAGAATTTGTCGATTGAGTATCGTAGAACCAAATCCAACGTACTCAGGGCAGCCAATCAGCAAAAGTAGGAGCGATGATAATTCAAAATAAACCATATATGGTGAGCTACAAGCGCAAGCGCGGGAAAAAAAAAAAGCGAGTGTCCGAGTCATGATCGGTTTTAATTTTGCATCTGATTGGTTGAAAGGGTAGCGGAAGTAATCTACACCAGTCACGTACAGATCATTTCCTAGAAAATTAACCAACAGTGAGTGACGGGGAATCTTGTTTGCCTAACAAAGCTTAATTTTAAGGTTAGGAATATCGTAAGTCGACTGTAGCCTAGCAACATTCCTCACAACAATTTCAGGAGAACAACTGAAGGACGCGGTCACGATAACTCACACCTACGGCGAAATCACCAGACTGAGAGCGTGAAAGACGAGAGGATAATATTTTATCATGAGAATTCGTACTCCATTTCTTCAGGTTTTAATCTTAATAATAATAATAATAATAATACGTAGGATAATAATAATAATAATAATAATAATAATAATAATAATAATAATACACAGGGTACCCGCCTGGATTGGTAAAGTGATAAAACACCTGAGCGCAAGCTGGAATACCAAGATCGTAGCGACTACAAAGCAAGGAAGCGAAACGTCTACCACCATCAGATTTCACAAGGGACTGCCTCAGGGCGACGCCCTATGCCCACGCCTTTTCACACTGTGCCTTAACCCTGTTGCTTGGTTATTGAATGCTACAGAGGGATACAGACTGTCTAAGCCCTTATCAGCTCGAATAACACACTTACTTTATGTAGACGATCTGAAAGTGTTTGCTGCCTCTGAAACTAAACTAAATCAGGTACTTCGATCAACCTGCACTGCAATGCAAGATATGGGACTTCACTGGAACCCAAAAAAGTGTAGCGCTATTCATGTGCGTAGAGGTAAACAAGTCCAAGATGCCAAAGACGTCAAACTCAACGAGACGTCAGTGGAAAATAATCTCGAGTCAGGATCCAACAACCGCGTCCTTGCTGCAAACCAGTTTGCACTTCCAGCACTCACATACCCCATGTGGACCCAGCATTGGCCACTTGCTGAACTGCGTGACATCGACAGACAAACAAGAAAGATCATCTGCAAAAATGGAGGGCGTCATCCACTTAGCTCCATAGCGGTGCTATATCTACCTAGGGAGAAAGGAGGACGAGGACTACGAGCCCTTGAACAAGAGTTTAAGCTGATCAAGATCAAAGCAGCAGTTAAGCTCTATGAAAGTCTAGACCCCAAGATGAAATCTGTGCAACAGTTTGAAGAATGTGCTATAGTCAAGGGATTCTCCTCTCTTATCACTGACTCGAAGAAGTTTGCACAAGAACTGGATATAACTCTGAACTTGAATACCACTGAACCACCATGTAGCCCAACAGAAGAACCAGAGAAAGCTATCAAAGATATGCACACCAAGAAGCATATAAAGAGAGTTGTAAATGAGAAACTAGTCAAAAAAGTCGAAGATCAACAGTGGCAAGGAAGTCTTTTAAAAGCAAGATGGCAAGATGATGAACTGAGCCTTGAAAATTGTTTTGCATGGCTTAATAAATGGCAATGTGCTCCTACCCACTGTATCGCAGGCATCATGGAACTGTACGAACAGCTCACACCAACAAAGGTCTACATGGCCTACAAGACTGGAACAACGGACAAGAACGATGTCAAATGTAGAATGTGTGGCGAAGGTCCTGAGAGCATGGCACATGTACTTCCTCGATGTCCATCATTAGCTCAGTCCAAGTACTTAGAGAGGCACAATTTTGCTTTGAAAGTGTTCTTCTTTGAGATGCTCAAAGACCTAGAGCTCGCTGATAGTACTCCGCCATGGTTCTCAGATGTGAAGCCCAAACCTCTTTATAAGTCACCTGATGCTGAGGCATACTGGGATGTACCAGTATATGCTGATCATACATACGTACAATCTAATCGTGTGGATGCACGTTTCACCGACCACAAAAACCAAGAAGGTACTTATGGTGGAAATGAGCTGCCCTTGGATCAACAACAGAGACAAGAAAGACAAAGAAAAGACCAAGAAGTATGGAGCACTTAGACTTGAACAGACAAAACAACACCCAGGATACAAGATCTCACAAGTAAACGTCATTATAGATGTACTTGGAGGATGGTCTAAAGCCATAGAAACTGAAATGAAGGGCTTCTTAGGTACAAGATACAAATAAATATTGCTGAGAATGCAGAAAGCTGTATAAGTAGCACTCTGAACATTGCAAGAACATTTAAACTGGTTACAGCGTAAGAATTTTAATGACACTATGATTTGGTTTTTATGTGCAGGATTTTATGGACATTTTAAATTAAGGATATTTTAAGAACCGAACAGTAAATCATGAACATTTAAAAAAAAAAAAAAAAACATCTTAGTATTGGGCCAATTGACACTTTTATCGTTTTATATTGATCATTTATATTTAAGTAGTATTAGATATTATTATAGTTGACAGTCCTGTCATGCAGATAGGTTACGAATTTTCGCCCTTTCTTGCTTAGCTCACTAGCATCCAAACGTGTATACTGCATAATAATAATAATAATAATTTACATTTATATAGCGCAGACCTCTATATGAATATATTCAATCGCGCTTCACAATGTCGTAAGATAAAATTATGGCAAAAATAACTGAGATATAAGAAACAATACTCTACTTTTAGGTGATCACGACAGAGAACTATATACTAAGTATGTTAAATGTACTGTGTATATGTGTGTGACACGTCGAGGCATGCAAGCATTCTGCACATTACTGTGGTCAACCAAGTCGAGGGTTTGTGAAGGGTAAATATATGTAGAATGATTAATCGCTTTTTCTTAGTCTGACATTTTATTGGAATAGAATCTATGGATCTATTATCATTGCCTTGGAAGACAGGAAGGAAATACATCTCAGACGACAATTTTTTACTGGGTTGTGGTCAAATGACGTAGCTTTTTAGGTCTCTAAAAGTTGTTAATTTTGTTGGTAAATAATTTGGTGACAATCCATTACTATCACACTAATTTGCTCACCATAAAAAACTAATTTGCTCACCATAGTTTTTTTGTTTTGAACCTGTTACTTGAAATTTCTTTTGGCATGACTACCTCAAGTTGAATACGAGGGAACTAAGCGTTCTTAAGAAAATGTTAAATATGAGCTCCACGGCTGGCAATATTAGAATAACAAAAGAAACAGAAACTCTATTATATTCCCTTCTCGTAATTAATTACTTGGGAACCATATTTACGCGACTTAAGCCGGGAGCCGAACCTAACAGCAAAAAGTACAGTTTTCACACTTTTACAGTTTTGTTTCTCTCTGCTTTCAATTTTATTGACTTTAACTTAGATGAAGATTTTCTGAAGAATGCACTAAGCCTTGTAAATAAAGACCAGGTGGAAAACTTTCAGCACCTTTAAACGCAACCCCCTGGGGAGATATGAAACAAGAATGTTGTTTCAACATTCCTCAGAACACGGTAGAAATCTGAAAAACCCTCAAATTCGGTGTCTGATGTATAATCTTGATTTGCTCGGCTTTATTTCGAAAGAATTATTTTACCATTCTTGCATGATCTCGATGCCTTCCAAAGCGGTTTGGCAAAATGAAAGCAAACTGTCAATGTGTTCAACAAAAATAAGAAACGAAATTTATCAATGAAGAAAATATTGCTGATTGACTTACATCTACGTATCCTGCACCAGAGGCATATCCTGTCACGGCTATGTCATAATTGACCATGTTTTTGCCATCAGCTGTTGTGGTAAATCCTACAGCACACCAACCGGTTGTTTTACAGGTCATCTTGAACATCAGTGTGCTGTTGCTGTAGGTCCATTCGAGTTTGAATGAGCCATCGGGAGACATGACACTTGCATATTTTGGAGGAGCCATTGGAATTGTAGGAGCCAGCGATTCTTTTGTCGACATCATTGTTGCCGATGGTTGTATGGCTGTTGTTGATGGCAACGGCGGAGGTTCCTTCGCTAAAGAAATCAAGTTATATCTCCCATCCAATATTTTGGTCTTGTCGTGTTTTGACAAACCATTATTGTTCGCATCACTGATGGCTTTCGAGGCGAATATCACTTTAACTTCGGTTGTATTCTGCACAAAAGAAAAAAATTAATAAAACAAAGGAAATATTGCAAAAAGATGGGTTTTCCTCAGTTTCGAAGGGGGTGGGGGGACGGGGTGGTAGGTGGTTTGAGAACAGATGCTGGGGATGAATCGTTCAATGGGGATCTGTTAGACATGTTCCTTAAGAATATCTTTCTTCCATATTTTCTGTAGAAAATTCTTTGGATAGGGTGGGGGGGGGGTCTAAGATACTCGTTTTCTTCCCCCCTGAGGGATTTCCGCTGAGGGATTTCCACTGCGATCAACTCGGCTTTTCGGCATGAAAAGATATCATATGGACTTAAAACTAGAAAAGGGAAATTTAGAGCAGTGTTGTCATCTTTACCCTAGTAAATCGTATCAGTAATACCTTAAATTGGACGTCTTCAGCATCTCCCGTCTCAGCATCCCTGTAAAACTCCACAGTGGTTTTCCCACCAGCTTCAGAGGCTGATATGAGTTTGTAACTTTGTATTCCATCTTTTTTCGGTGGTCCCGGCCCTCGGCTCCAGTAATCCTGTCAAAACAAAGTCCAACCGCCTTAGGTTTACCATAAAGCGTCAAAGTGAAAAATGCCACCGTTTATAATTTGAACCTAAATTTTTAAATAGAGAATTTGTCGATTGAGTATCGTAGAACCAAACCCAACGTACTCATGGCAGCCAATCAGAAAAAGTAGGAGCGACGATAACTCAAAATAAACCATATATGGTGAGCTACAAGCGCAAGCGCGGGAAAAAAAAGAAGCGAGTGTCCGAGTCATGATCGGTTTTAATTTTGCATCTGATTGGTTGAAAGGGTAGCGGAAGTAATCTGCACCAGTCACGTACAGATCATTTCCTAGAAAATTAACCAACAGTGAGTGACTGGGAAACTTGTTTGCCTAACAAAGCTTAATTTTAAGATTAGGAATATCGTAAGTCGACTGTAGCCTAGCAACATTCCTCACAACAATTTCATGAGAACAACTGAAGGACGCGGTCACGATAACTCACACCTACGGCGAAATCACCAGACTGAGAGCGTGAAAGACGAGAAGATAATATTTTATCACGAGAATTCGTACTCCATTTCTTCAGGTTTTAATAATAATAATAATAATAATAATAATAATAATAATAATAATTTACATTTATATAGTGCAGACCTCTATATGAATAATTTCAGTCGCGCTTCACAATATCGTAAGATAAAATTATGGCAAGAGTAACTGAGATATAACAGAGAATACTCTACTTTTAGGTGATCACGACAGAGAACTATATACTAATTATGTTAAATGTACTGTGTATATGTGTGTGACACGTCGAGGCATGCAAGCATTCTACACATTACTGTGGTCAACCAAGTCGAGGGTTTCTGAATGGTAAATATATGTAGAATGATTATTCGCTTTTTCTTAGTCTAACATTTTATTTGAATGGAATCTATGGATCTATTATCATTGCCTTGGAAGACAGGAAGGAAATACATCTCAGACGACAATTTTTTACTGGGCTGTGGTCAAATGACGCAGCTTTTTTTGTCTCTAAAAAATGTTAATTTTTTTGGTAAATAATTTGGCGACAATCCGTTACTATCACACTAATCTGCTCACCATAAAAAACTAGTTTGCTCACCATAGTTTTTTTTTTTTGAACCTGTTACTTGAAATCTCTTTTGGCACGACTATCTCAAGTTGAATACGAGGGAATTATGCGTTCTTAAGAAAATGTTAAATACGGCTGGCAATATTAGAATAAGAAAAGAAACAGAAACTCTATTATATTCCCTTCTCGTAATTAGTTACTAGAGAAACATATTTACGCGACTTAATGAGTGAAAAACCGGTCAGCCGAACCTAACAGCAAAAAGTACAGTTTTCACACTTTTACAGTTTTGTTTCTCTCTTCTTTCAATTTTATTGACTCTAACTTAGACGAAGATTTTTAGAAACCCTGAAACTCGGTGTCTGATATATAATCTTGATTTGCTCGGCTTTATTTCGAAAGAATTATTTTACCATTCTTGCATGATCTCGATGCCTGCCAAAGCGGTTTGGCAAAATGAAAGCAAACTGTCAATGTGTTCAACAAAAATAAGAAACGAAATTTATCAATGAAGAAAATATTGCTGATTGACTTACATCTACGTATCCTGCACCAGAGGCATATCCTGTCACGGCTATGTCATAATTGACCATGTTTTTGCCATCAGCTGTTGTGGTAAATCCTACAGCACACCAACCGGTTGTTTTACAGGTCATCTTGAACATCAGTGTGCTGTTGCTGTAGGTCCATTCGAGTTTGAATAAGCCATCGGGAGACATGACACTTGCATATTTTGGAGGAGCCATTGGAGTCGTAGGAGCCACCGATTCTTTTGTCGACATCATTGTTGCCGATGGTTGTATGGCTGTTGTTGATGGCAACGGCGGAGGTTCGTTCGCTAAAGAAATCAAGTTATATCTCCCATCCAATATTTTGGTCTTGTCGTGTTTTGACAAATCATTATTGTTCGCATCACTGGTGGGTCTAGAGGCAAATATCACTTTAACTTCGGTGGTATTCTGCACAAAGGAAAAAATGAATAAAACAAAGGTATAATGCAAAAAGATGGGTTTTCCTCAGTTTGGAAGGGGGTGGGGGGACGGGGTGGTAGGTGGTTTGAGAACAGATGCTGGGGATGAATCGTTCAATGGGGATCTGTTAGACATGTTCCTTAAGAATATCTTTCTTCCATATTTTCTGTAGAAAATTCTTTGGATAGGGTGGGGGTGGGGGGTCTAAGACTCTCGTTTTCTTCCCCCCTGAGGGATTTCCGCTGAAGGATTTCCGCTGCGAGCAACTCGGCTTTTCGGCATGAAAAGATATCATATCGACTTAAAACTAGAAAAGGCCAGTTTAGAGCAGTGTTTTCATCTTTACGCTTCTAAATCGTATCATTAATACCTTAAATTGAACGTCTTCAGCATCTCCCGTGTCAGCATCCCTGTAAAACTCCACAGTGGTTTTCCCACCAGCTTCAGAGGCTGATATGAGTTTGTAACTTTGTATTCCATCTTTTTTCGGTGGTCCCGGCCCTCGGCTCCAGTAATCCTGTCAAAAGAAAGTCCAACCGCCTCAGGTTTACCATAAAGCGTCAAAGTGAAAAATGCCACCGTTTATAATTTGAACCTAAATTTTTATATAGAGAATTTGTCGATTGAGTATCGTAGAACCAAACCCAACGTACTCAGGGCAGCCAATCAGAAAAAGTAGGAGCGATGATAACTCAAAATAAACCATATATGGTGAGCTACAAGCGCAAGCGCGGGAAAAAAAAAGGCGAGTGTCCGAGTCATGACCGGTTTTAATTTTGCATCTGATTGGTTGAAAGGGTAGCGGAAGTAATCTACACCAGTCACGTACAGATCATTTCCTAGAAAATTAACCAACAGTGAGTGACGGAGAAACTTGTTTGCCTAACAAAGCTTAATTTTAAGATTAGGAATATCGTAAGTCGACTGTAGCCTAGCAACATTCCTCACAACAATTTCATGAGAACAACTGAAGGACGCGGTCACGATAACTCACACCTACGGTGAAATCACCAGACTGAGAGCGTGAAAGACGAGAAGATAATATTTTATCATGAGAATTCGTACTCCATTTCTTTAGGTTTTAATCTTAATAATAATAATAATAATAATAATACGTATGACAATAATAATAATAATAATAATAATAATAATAATAATAATAATAACAATAATAATAATAATACACAGGGTACCCGCCTGGATTGGTAAAGTGATAAAACACATGAGCGCAAGCTGGAATACCAAGATCGTAGCGACTACAAAGCGAGGAAGGGAAACGTCTACCACCATCAGATTTCACAAGGGACTGCCTCAGGGCGACGCCCTATGCCCACGCCTTTTCACACTGTGCCTTAACCCTGTTGCTTGGTTATTGAATGCTACAGAGGGATACAGACTGTCTAAGCCCTTATCAGCTCGAATAACACACTTACTTTATGTAGACGATCTGAAAGTGTTTGCTGCCTCTGAAACTAAACTAAATCAGGTACTTCGATCAACCTGCACTGCAATGCAAGATATGGGACTTCACTGGAACCCAAAAAAGTGTAGCGCTATTCATGTGCGTAGAGGTAAACAAGTCCAAGATGCCAAAGACGTCAAACTCAACGAGACGTCAGTGGAAAATAATCTCGAGTCAGGATCCAACAACCGCGTCCTTGCTGCAAACCAGTTTGCACTTCCAACACTCACATACCCCATGTGGACCCAGCATTGGCCACTTGCTGAACTGCGTGACATCGACAGACAAACAAGAAAGATCATCTGCAAAAATGGAGGGCGTCATCCACTTAGCTCCATAGCGGTGCTATATCTACCTAGGGAGAAAGGAGGACGAGGACTACGAGCCCTTGAACAAGAGTTTAAGCTGATCAAGATCAAAGCAGCAGTTAAGCTCTATGAAAGTCTAGACCCCAAGATGAAATCTGTGCAACAGTTTGAAGAATGTGCTATAGTCAAGGGATTCTCCTCTCTTATCACTGACTCGAAGAAGTTTGCACAAGAACTGGATATAACTCTGAACTTGAATACCACTGAACCACCATGTAGCCCAACAGAAGAACCAGAGAAAGCTATCAAAGATATGCACACCAAGAAGCATATAAAGAAAGTTGTAAATGAGAAACTAGTCAAAAAAGTCGAAGATCATCAGTGGCAAGGAAGTCTTTTAAAAGCAAGATGGCAAGATGATGAAGTGATCCTTGAAAATTGTTTTGCATGGCTTAATAAATGGCAATGTGCTCCTGCCCACTGTATCGCAGGCATCATGGAACTGTACGAACAGCTCACACCAACAAAGGTCTACATGGCCTACAAGACTGGAACAACGCACAAGAACTATGTCAAATGTAGAATGTGTGGCGAAGGTCTTGAGAGCATGGCACATGTACTTGCTCGATGTCCATCATTAGCTTAGTCCAAGTACTTAGAGAGGCACAATTTTGCTTTGAAAGTGTTCTTCTTTGAGATGCTCAAAGACCTAGAGCTCGCTGATAGTACTCCGCCATGATTCTCAGATGTGAAGCCCAAACCTCTTTATAAGTCACCTGATGCTGAGGCATACTGGGATGTACCAGTATATGCTGATCATACATACGTACAATCTAATCGTGGGGATGCACGTTTCACTGACCACAAAAACAAGAAGGTACTTATGGTGGAAATGAGCTGCCCTTGGATCAACAACAGAGACAAGAAAGACAAAGAAAAGACCAAGAAGTATGGAGCACTTAGACTTGAACAGACAAAACAACACCCAGGATACAAGATCTCACAAGTAAACGTCATTATAGATGTACTTGGAGGATGGTCTAAAGCCATAGAAACTGAAATGAAGGGCTTCTTTGGTACAAGATACAAATAAATATTGCTGAGAATGCAGAAAGCTGTATTAAGTAGCACTCTGAACATTGCAAGAACATTTAAACTGGTTACAGCGTAAGTATTTTAATGACACTATGATTTGGTTTTTATGGGCAGGATTTTATGGACATTTTAAGTTAAGGATATTTTAAGAACCGAACAGTAAATCATGAACATTTAAAAAAAAAAAAAAAAAAACATCTTAGTATTGGGCCAATTGACACTTTTATCGTTTTATATTGATCATTTATATTTAAGTATTATTATAGTTAACAGTCCTGTCATGAAAATAGGTTACGAATTTTCACCCTATCTTGCTTAGCTCACTAGCATCCAAACGTGTATACTGCATGATAATAAGAATAATAATTTACATTTATATAGCGCAGACCTCTATATGAATATATTCAATCGCGCTTCACAATATCGTAAGATAAAATTATGGCAAAAGTAACTGAGATATAAGAAACAATACTCTACTTTTAGGTGATCACGACAGAGAACTATATACTAAGTATGTTAAATGTACTGTGTATATGTGTGTGACACGTCGAGGCATGCAAGCATTCTGCACATTACTGTGGTCAACCAAGTCGAGGGTTTCTGAAGGGTAAATATATGTAGAATGATTATTCACTTTTTCTTAGTCTGACATTTTATTGGAATAGAATCTATGGATCTATTATCATTGCCTTGGAAGACAGGAAGGAATAACATCTCAGACGAAAATTTTTTACTGGGTTGTGGTCAAATGACGCAGCTTTTTATGTCTCTCAAAGTTGTTAATTTTGTTGGTAAATAATTTGGTGACAATCCATTACTATCACACTAATTTGCTCACCATAAAAAACTAATTTGCTCACCATAGTTTTTTTGTTTTGAACCTGTTACTTGAAATTTCTTTTGGCATGACTATCTCAAGTTGAATACGAGGAACTAAGCGTTCTTAAGAAAATGTTAAATATGAGCTCCACGGCTGGCAATATTAGAATAACAAAAGAAACAGAAACTCTATTATATTCCCTTCTCGTAATTAATTACTTGGGAACCATATTTACGCGATTTAATGAGTGAAAAGCCGGTCAGCCGAACCTAACAGGAAAAAGTACAGTTTTCACACTTTTACACGTTTGTTTCTCTCTGCTTTCAATTTTATTGACTTAAACTTAGATGAAGATTTTCTGAAGAATGCACTAAGCCCTGTAAATAAAGACCAGGTGGAAAACTTTCAGCACCTTTAAACGCAACCCCCTGGGGAGATATGAAACAAGAATGTTGTTTCAACATTCCTCAGAACACGGTAGAAATCTGAAAAACCCTCAAATTCGGTGTCTGATATATAATCTTGATTTGCTCGGCTTTATTTCGAAGGAATTATTTTACCATTCTTGCATGATCTCGATGCCTGCCTAAGCGGTTTGGCAAAATGAAAGCAAACTGTCAATGTGTTCAACAAAAATAAGAAACGAAATTTATCGATGAAGAAAATATTGCTGATTGACTTACATCTACGTATCCTGCACCAGAGGCATATCCTGTCACGGCTATGTCATAATTGACCATGTTTTTGCCATCAGCTGTTGTGGTAAATCCTACAGCACACCAACCGGTTGTTTTACAGGTCATCTTGAACATCAGTGTGCTGTTGCTGTAGGTCCATTCGAGTTTGAATGAGCCATCGGGAGACATGACACTTGCGTATTTTGGAGGAGCCATTGGAGTCGTAGGAGCCACCGATTCTTTTGTCGACATCATTGTTGCCGATGGTTGTATGGCTGTTGTTGATGGCAACGGCGGAGGTTCCTTCGCTAAAGAAATCAAGTTATATCTCCCATCCAATATTTTGGTCTTGTCGTGTTTTGACAAACCATTATTGTTCGCATCACTGGTGGCTTTCGAGGCGAATATCACTTTAACTTCGGTGGTATTCTGCAGAAAGGAAAAAAATGAATAAATCAAAGGAATATTGCAAAAAGATGGGTTTTCCTCAGTTTGGAAGGGGCTAGGGGGACGGGGTGGTAGGTGGTTTGAGAGCAGATGCTGAGGATGAATCGTTCAATGGGGATCTGTTAGACATGTTCCCTAAGAATATCTTTCTTCCATATTTTGTGTAGAAAATTCTTTGGATAGGGTGGATGGGGGGGGGGGGGGGGATCTATGATACTCGTTTTCTTCCCCCCTGAAGGATTTCCGCTGAAGGATTTCCGCTGCGAACAACTCGGCTTTTCAGCATGAAAAGATATCATATCGACTTAAAACTAGAAAAGGCGAATTTAGAGCAGTGTTGTCATCTTTACGCTACTAAATCGTATCATTAATACCTTAAATTGGACGTCTTCAGCATCTCCCGTCTCAGCATCTCTGTAAAACTCCACAGTGGTTTTCCCACCAGCTTCAGAGGCTGATATGAGTTTGTAACTTTGTATTCCATCTTTTTTCGGTGGTCCCGGCCCTCGGCTCCAGTAATCCTGTCAAAAGAAAGTCCAACCGCCTCAGGTTTACCATAAAGCGTCAAAGTGAAAAATGCCACCGTTTATAATTTCAACCTAAATTTTTATATAGAAAAATTGTCGATTGAGTATCGTAGAACCAAACCCAACGTACTCAGGGCAGCCAATCAGAAAAAGTAG